>NW_007165546.1:271178-297235 GCF_000164805.1 Carlito syrichta
CCCCTACTGGGAATATACCCTGAAAAACTCAAATCATTCTATAAAAAAGATACCTGCACATGTATGTTTATCGCAGCATTGTTCACAATAGCAAGATAATGGAACTAACCATGCTGTTCATCAAAAGAGGACTGGATTTTTAAAATGTGGTACATATACACAATGGAATATTACGCAGCCATAAAAAAATAGAATCATGAATTTCGCAGCAACCTGGATGGAATTGGAGTTTATAATACTGATTGATCTCTCACAGAAACAAAGATCTGAGTATCACATGTTCTCACTCATAAGTGGACTTTGAACAACTATTGTAATACTATAAGAAAAGGATTGACAGTGGTGGGAAACTATGTGGGGGCAGGGAGGGGAAGGGAGGTGGGATTAATGGTAGTCAATATCTGTCTGGGGATGGGAGAACACACCTCATCAACAAGGGTACCTGCACAAAGCATATTTGTATACCTAACCCTTAACTATACCCCACAATTTTAAAATAAAAAATATGTTAATAAAAAAAAAAAATAAAGTATCCACAAATAAAAATAAAATAAAATATTCTGTACTTCTGAATATATTAAAACTTTAAATTTTTAAAAAATTATGCCATTGTTCTCATAAACCATCAGAAAACATCCAGTTCCTTAGCAAATACCACTGTTTTCCATGATGCTGTTGTTGAATTTAATGGAAAAATCAATAGGGGAAAGGAACATACAACCATATATTTTTAAGAGCAAGAGCTCTGGTTTCAGAAAGACTGAGGTTACCACTTATTAGGTATGTGACATTGGGCAACTCACTTCTCTGTGCATCTATTTTCTTTTTATAAAAGGAATATTATATAACATTACTAATCTCATTGGGTTGTTATAAAAATTGAGAGAATTCATGCTGAAAACTAACATGAAAACTACTAAATGCTGTTTGTTATTATTTGAAGCTTGAGTAGTAGGTAGTTGGGTATTTATAGGTTAATAATTACCTAGTAATTTAGAAAGGAAATGTTTGAAGAAACCATAAGCTTAGCTGAATTCAGTTAGGGAGACCCAGAATAGTAAATCTTAGAAAATAGGTAATTAATTCAGTCATATTATCTGTGTAATGATCACTGTGACCTTAAGTCATATCTTTACGAGAACTTGCTACCAAAATGGGACAAAGGGAAATGTATCTATAGATCTTTAGACATATTCAACCATTGAATATGTCTAAAGATTTTCAACATGGAAATATTATTGTTCCACAAACAGAAAGAAAACATAGGGAAAAAAAGTAAACGTAGTCTCTGTGTTTAAACTCCAGGATTGAGGAAAGATGTTTGTTTGCTTGTTTGTCCTTTATTGTTTGTTTCCTCATTAACAGCTTTTGGAGATTGAAATAACTACTGGCAGCCATTGGCATTGTAAAATCTTTCCTGGTAATCCACATGAAATATTCAGACTTGCCAAGAAATTCTGGGGGGAAAAATGGAAAGAATAAACAATTATTAAGCAAGCTCTTACAAGCAAGCTCTTACTCAAACAAGTATGAGGGGAATCATATGCCATCATTTCAATAGTAGATGACGAAAGTGACAATGCAAATATTGTATTAACTAATATATGTCTTGGCTACATTTTTTATTTCTCTTTATGTAATTGTATACTTTTTAAGAAAGATGATTCATTATATGGATAATTAAATGTGATTTAAATATTACACCACTGTAAGAGTTTATGTAAATTATAAATTAGTTTACAAATAAGAAAAAATAAGCCTTTTGTAAGAATGTGTCCCCAGATTTACAAACAGAAAAATATGATTACCATAATTATAATTCATTCACTCTTACAGAGATTTTCACATCCAAGAAAGAAAAAAAGCTGGATGAGTCAAAGGTAGTAGCTACAAAAACATGTTTCACAGGGTGTGGCAAGCAAAGAAGATGATGAAGAAGGAGTCTTATTCCACTTATGCATATCAGGCTTAATGAAGTCCTTAGCCTTTGACAGTGCAGGATTAGAAAAGAGGAAAAATAGCAATAATAGACACAAGGGTCAGTTTTATGATTTGTAAAATTACTTACAAAAATCTGTTTTTGTTTGTTTTGCTTATGGTTATGTCCCCAGCACTTTTTATAGTGTCTGGAACATGATAGGTATTTTGTAAATATTTGCTGAACGAATGAACACTAGTACATGATATTCATGCTTCATGCTAGAATTACAGGCCTGGATTTGAAGATGTAATTAAGCCACAAATTAGATTAAATGCTTCATTTATTCAAAAAACATATGTTACATGCTTGGTTTGTACTACACACTATGATAGCTGCTATAGGGAATAAAAACAAAAAAGAAAAAAGAATAGAGAAGAAGAGTAATACTAATTTGAAGAGCCAGTAGTAATTGAGTACAGGAGGATGACAGAAACACAAATAACTAACTATAAACTACTGGTATGTTATAAGCAGAGCCCTGTGATTATATTAAGAAATAACCAATTATTATTTCCAGGTGCCTCAGTAAAGAAGAGGTAAAAGTGAATTTGAACCTTTTTCTATGCTTAGCTTCCCCAACACAATTCTATGCTGATTTTGCTCCTACTTCTTTGAGGTCTCTTTCATCTCCTTTACTGGGTCATCTTCCTTTTCCAAACCCCTAAGGATTTATGAGCAAATGAAATATGAACAAGAATTGATAATTATCACAAATTATAATTTCAAGAAGTTTGGAAGTAAAGGAAAAGAAGAAGGCAGAGAAAATAAAGGAGCAAAAAGGGAGTGACTGGAGGGGATATGAATGAATTAGAAAAATTTTATAATATTTTGGGTCAGAGAGGTAGAACTAGAGAACAAACTACTAAAGATTTGAAAATAGCATATCCAGTGAAACACGATCATAATTTACAACAACCATATCATAATCTATTTTTTCTGACCCTCTAATTCCTCCTTTCTCACTGAGACTCCAGCTGATGACTTTTCCCTAATATAGAGAAAATGTAAGACATTCAGTGAAAATGGTCCTTATTCTTCTACTCAAATCTTCTAGGCAATACTAGCATTAGCACTCATTCCTGACTTCTCTAATAACCCATCCTCACCCAACCCATTTGACTACTCAAGAGAGATTTCTCCTCCTGTCCCAGGCCATAAACTCTGAGTCTATTCCTCGCGGTTTGTCAGAAACCCTACCCTATTAACTCCTTCTCTTTCCAACACTTTCAACCTTTTATTTTTTTATTCTCCCCTCAGCATTTAAACATGCCATAATATCCCCATGGTTAACAAAACACATCAAAACAAACAAATTTTTTTTTCTTTTTTTCAGTTGGAGTCTCACTCTGTCACCCAGACTGGAGTGCAGTGGCCACTCCCAGCCACCACAGCCTCGACCTGCTGGTCTCCAGCGAGCCTTCCACCTCAGCCTTCCAAGTAGCTGGAACTACAGGCCCGCGCTACCATGCCCGGCTAATTTTTTGAATTATTGTAGAGATGAGGTCTCGCCAAGTTGCACCAGGCGGGTCTTGAACCCGTGGGCTCAGGCAATCCACTCACTTCAGCCTCCCAATGGCATGGGATTACAGGCTGAGCCACCGAGCCCGGCTTAAAGCAAACAACTTAATCTTGACTCTCATATCTCCTTTTAGTTAACACTCCATATCTCTCCATTTCCCTTTTCAGTCAAGTGTCTCAACATTGTTTAAACTCCTCATTTCTCTTTCAACATCCAATCCATACTAATCTGGTTTCTATTCTCACCACTACAATGCTAAGGTTATTAATGTTCACACATTTAAATCCAATGGACGCTTTTCAATGTCCTTCCTATTTGATTACTCATAGGCATTCAATACAGTTGAAACTTTGGCCTGTTCAAATACTCCCTTCTCAGCTTCTATGGCTCACTTTGCTAGTTTTCCTGCTTCTCTGGCCACTCCTTTCTGAACTTTCCTCCTCTCCGTGAAAAAAAAAATGGACTTCTCAAGTTTTTGTTCATCTTCTTTCTTTACACGCTACATTCTAATTCCCACATCCTATGTGTACATGCACACTAGTACATGATATTCATGCTTCATGCTAGAATTTGGGGCCTGAATTTGAAGATGTAATTAAGCTAAAATTAGATAAAATGTTTCACTTATTCAACATATATTGCATACTACATACAATGCTAGATCTGTCTATTCTCATGGCTATAAATACCATCTATATGCTAATGACTTAAAAATTGATAGCTGGACCCCAAATCTCTTTTCTGAGCTCCAGATTCACATAGTCAACTTTCTATTTTGTAGCTCCATTTGGGTATCTTTTAGAAATCTCAAAATATGTCCAAAACTGAACTACTCCTGAGTGGAATTCAATCAACTAGATTGCTTATACCAGAAACCCAGCAGTTATTCTTTATCCCTTTTCTCCCTCACTTAGCCAATCTATGACAAACTCCTGTGTGCTGTCAATTCTACATCGCATACTGTGCTTGAGATATTGTTGGACTTTGGAGGAAAGAAGCACATTTATTCTCTGCATCTCATAGATTAGGGCACTAAAACAGAGAGTATTTGTAGATTGGAACGAAGAAAGGAGATTGATGCATTGTCTAATACTTAGAATTGAATGATGGCCTTGTAAATGTTATCTTCTTATCCTACTAACAGCCCTTACCACCCACTTTGTTTCTACCTTCTTCCATTTAATCACACTCTCCCACCTCTATCAAACTCATATATGTCTTTTTTTGTCCATCAGTATGACAATTAAGAATCCATAAGAATCTCTCATCTTTTTTACACACAAAATTATGATCATTCACCCGAATCTTCATGCTGTGGTTGAATTTTGGGACAAAAATATCCATGAGGAAAAAGTCCTACATGGTTAGAAGTGAGCATTAGACATGTTTTGTTTTGTTTTTTCATTCTATAACAAGAATGATAAAGGAAAAAAACTTTCTATTTTGCCACACCAGATATCATGCTTTATTGAGTGGGAAAGAACTAAGAGATTCCTACCTAGCAGTGTTATAATAAGGCTTTATTTAGGTTCAGTAAGAATAATTAACAATTTCCTCAGGATATTATCTTTTAAATCATTTAAACTTCTTTTTTAAAGCCCTGGATTAAAATGAAAATTAATTGCTTTAGAGTTTGCATAGTGTTTTGATTTTCAGATAAAAATAAACAGAAGCCAGTATTCTTTTCACTTTGGCATTTAGATTTTAAAAAAATGTTAAAAAAGCAAGCTTGCCTCCTGGGTGTAAGGAGAGCTTCTAGCTGTAAGAGTCAATCAATCAGGAAGGGCATTTGTGGGTAGGAGTTGTGAAAATTTGCCAACTTGACCTTGAAAAAAAGAAAAATAATTGAGACTACTAGCAATGAGCATTTATTTCTCATGTGCTGAAGTCTCTCTTACATTTTTAATTTGATATACATTTCCATCCCCTACCACCTACGCATATGCCTTCATGGGCACTATTAGCATCATAATGTATATTAACAAGCCCTCACAGCTGGTTAAGAAACTTCTTCTAGCAGGCCAGTAGCATCACTTTGATTCCATAATGCTGTACATAATGTAATCTAATAAAACTGTGTTGTGCAGTGAAAAACAGTCAGAATAAAAGAATAGTTCATTCACCCAAAGAGGCAGCAACTAGACATATTAAAAATCCTGATTTATATAGTTCAGTGGAATTTGTGTTGTTATGTATATTTCTTTGATTCCATTGTGGTGAGTAGGCACAAGATGATAGAATCTTAAGGCTGTGAAAGATATAAAAGGCCATCTACTCCAATTATTTCTGTTTAAATTATCTCAACAATATTAGCTCTAAGTGGCCACCCATTGTGTACATTAAACACTGCCCTCACCTATCCTCAGCAATGGAAAGAAGAAGTAAAATATCACTAGAGAAGAGGTTTTTAACATTGACTGCACAATGGAACACCTGTGGGAGCTTTTAAAACTTTTCATGCTGAGGCAACAGCCCACATCAACTAAATCAGAATCTCTCTGGTGATGGAATACAGAAATCATAATTTTTTAACCTTCCCAAGTGATAGTTTGTATGTTGAAATGTGATCCCCATTGTTGGAGGTGGGGCCCAGTGAGATGTATGTGTATTATAAGGTAGAGATCACTCATGAATGGTTTGGTGCTGTTCTTAGTAATGAGTGAGTTCTCACTCTGTTAGTTTATGCAAAAGCTGGTTGCTTAAAAGAGCCTAGCACCTTCTTTCTCTTTCTTTATTTTTCCTCTTGCCACATGACATGCCTGCTTCCTCTCCACCTTCCTGCATGACTATAAGCTTCCTGAGACTTCCCCAGAAGCCCAGCAGATACTGGCACCATGCAGTATCGTGAGTCAAAATAAACTTCTTCTCTTTATAAATTATCCAGATTCCGGTATTACTTTATATCAATACAAAAGGAATAATACATCAAGTGATTTCAAATACAGCCAAGATTGAAAGCCATTGCTCTAGAGGCAATACATTCAGGAAATAATAAAGTTGTTTCTATAGGAAGTCAAAATCTGCCACTCCGAAAGTTTCACATATTGGTCCTAAAACAAGTTTTCTTAGGAATTATTAGCTGAAGCTTGGGGAAAAAAACTTCTCTTTGCCAGGTCAAAAATTAAGTAATAAGTTATTCTTATAAAGTATAGGTGAAAGGTTCAGAACTATAAGTGATAGACATCACATATAATTCCCACTTGTTTTTCAGCCCTTGGAAGAAAGAGTCCTTTCCTTAAACTTGTACATATCTGAGCAGAAATGAAGCCCCTATCTTAAGAGAATTGATCATCTAGAGTCTGGTTCTTTGGCCATGATTCCATCACTACTTCTCTGCCCAAGAAATACCCACCCCTATCTTTCCAATATGAGGTATGATAACATCCAACTACATTTTTGTTTTGGGACACTAAATAAAGGGTTTCTTCTAAACTCTAGTAAAGATATTGCAAAGGAACAATTATGCAAAAATTATTAGGACATGCAGCAAGATATTACGACCGTAAAACATCTCAAGATAGTGTTCCCTTCCTTTTTTTTAATTATAGATAGATAGATAGATGCATACATACATACATAGATAAATACATAGCTAGAGATATTCATATAATTTGGGGAACTAAATGGCCTAAGCCTTTCAGTATCATGTTGTTTTCATGGCTGATTATCAAGTTCATTCATTCCCAAAAAAAAGCATTGTCATATTTCTTTTCTTTCTTTTTTTTTTTTTGAGTTGAAGTCTCCCTCTGTTGCCCAGGCTGGAGTGCAGGAATGCAGTTGGCACAATCACAGTCACCCCAGAGTAGACATGCTGGGCTCAGGCAATCCTTCCTCCTCAGCCTTCCAAGTAGCCAGAACCACAGGTGCACGCTACCATGCCCGGCTAATCTTTTGATTTTTATTGTAGAGATGTGGTCTCACCAAGTTGCCTAGGCTGTTCTCAAGCCATAGGCTCAGGCAACCCGCTCACCTCAGCCTCCTCAAAGGGCTGAGATTACAGGCTTGAGCCATCGTGCTCGGCCTAAAACATTAGCACATTTCCTTTCCTTTTCTTTTTTTTTTTTGAGTTGGAGTCTGACTCTTTCGCCCAGACTGGAGTGCAGTCGCACACTCCCAGCCATCGCACCCTTGACCTGCTAGGCTCCAGCGATCCTTCCGCCTCAGCCTTCCAAGTAGCTGGAACTACAGGCGTGCACTACCATGCCCGGCTAATTTTTTTGATTTATTGTAGAGACGAGGTCTCGTCAAGTTGCCCAGGTGGGTCTCGAACCCTCGAGCTCAGGCAATCCACTCGCCTCGGCCTCCCAAAGTATTGGGATCACAGTCTGGGCCACCGAGCCCGGCCAGCATTATCGCATTTCTAATGGCTTAACTAAACCAGGATATATAGTCCAAGTGTGGTAATCATCCTTCCACATAAAGGGCTCTACAAATATTTAATAACAGATATAACTTATTCAGTTTCTTCTTTCTCTAAGTTAAATATATCCTCAATTTCTTCAACTATTCCTCATAAGACATGGCTTTACTCTCTCTCTCTATCTTGGTCACTTTCTTCTTAATTCTCTCCAGATGTCTGCAACTCTCTTAAATTATAACTTCTGGAAATGTGGTGGTCATCTTTTTGGTCTAGACACCATAAAATAGAGGCCTCTTACTTGAAATAATGAGGTAAGTAGTTGATCAGTAATTGAAAAATAGACTAATATGAAGAGCCATTAAATAAGTGATAATCACTCAGTGCAAGCTGGTACACCACTACTGAAAGTTTATAGTCTTAGGCAATTAAAAGAACCTGTAGTACAAGCTACTCAGGGGGTTGAAGTGAGTGGATCTCGAGCCCAGGAGTTTCAGGCTACAGTGAGCTGTGATTGTGCCACTGCATTCCAGCTCTGGGCAACAGAACTAGACTGTCTCTTTAAAAAAATGATATTGGATCAGACCATCAAGGGGAATGAGTATTGATGGAAAAGAGAAGAAATGCAAAGACTAAGCCCTAAGGCACTGCAACATAAAAAGGTGAGTAATAACCAGAAGAGAGAATAAAAGGAACAGTCAATTAAGTAGTTAAAAAACCAATAGAGTGTGCTCTTCATGTCACGTGAAGGTAGAGGGTGTTCAACTGTGTCAAATGCTGCTTAAAGTCTTAAGAAGATGAAGACTTGAGGTCATAGATGATATTGACAGGAGTGGTTGTGGTGGAGTGGCAAGGGCAAAAGTTTATTTAGAGTGCATTCAAGAAATGGATGAGAGGAATTCAAAATCAAGTATATAAATACCGTTTTATTACAGTTTTGTCATAAAGGGAAGAAGAGAAATAGCATGTGAGCTGGCAGAGAAGTGAGAACAAGAGAAGGGCAATTGATTGATTTTGAGATAAGAGAATTTAAAAAATGTTTACCATTGGGAAAAATTCATTAGAGAGGAAAACCAATGATGTATGAGAAGTAGAGAGAATAGTTGGAGGACATCCTTGAGTGTTAGAGAAAGGAAAAAATCTAGAACATAAGTAGAAGTGGTAGAGAAGGGAAAAGATCTAGAACATAAGTTGAAGGCCTGGCCTTATCTAGAAGTACACAAAATCTATCCATAATAGGCGAGAAGGCAGAGTATTTGGTCACAAATTTATTAGGGAGGATAGAAACAGTGGTGTGATTTTGAAAGTTCTTTAAGTACTGCTTCTATTTTTTCAGGAAAAGAGGACGCAGTGTCATAAGCTAAATGTGAAGATGAGGGAGGAAGTGTTGAAGATTTAAAGAGAAAGGATAGAAATGAAGTAAGTATCTAAGTAAGAGTAGGAGTATGTATAATTGCTAGGCAGCATTAAGGGTCCACTTTAAGGATAATGATCTTTAATATGAAGTAAGACTGGTCAGCATGGTTCTGTGTTTTTCTCTAGTTATGTTGACTAAATGAGTACAGATATGCAATAGGCATAAACTATATTTAACCTTGATTGAAGACAAGTGAGAACAACATAGAGAGTTGAAAAATGGAAAGAAGCTCAGGATGTAGGCACAAGATTTAGTATAATGACTGATCGTAGAAGTCAGGCTGAATAATAAAGGAACTGAAGACATGAGTGATTAGATAGTAGTAGGAGAGATTGGTCCTGGTGGGTTTAAAGGATTGTTAGAATTGAGGTACTGAAAGAAAGGAAGTGAAAAGGTTAGAGGAGGTAAAAGTCAGAATGAAAAACTTGAAATATAGCTTATGCAGGGATTTCATTTTCTGATAATCACAAACTTTAAGATATGATCTATAGAGTGGATCAGGGAAGATAGAAAACAAGGTCATTGGAAAAGAAGAAGCAGATCAAGAAACTGAAAAGTCAGACAATTGGCAGGATTATCTATGTATATAGAAAAATTACCAAGAATTAAGACAGCTGTATTATTGGAGAAAGTGACAGAAATGAGGAGGAGTGATCTTCTGAGGGTCAGTACATGACTACAAAAAGAGGGATAGTGGGTGGAATAGACATCTGATGACATAAGAATTAAATATTGGAAGAGAGAAGGTTTAGGGGTTGTTTTGCATATTTCTTCTTTATGCTACATACTTGTTTTCATCTCCTGCTTATTATTGGTATATTTAACACATTCTACATTTTTTGTGACTTTGATGAAGTTATAGAATAAAACGATTCAAGATAGAGCTCTGAGATATGCACTATAAACTTCCCCCTAGGTTTATGCTGAACCATTAAAAACATCCCACTAATTATTGCTTTGGCTTAATAATTATTATCTTGTCCATTTATGAGGATATCCAGCGTTGTGAGACAGGTCTTTCCCTGATGAAACGTTGATATTTCATATCAGTTTCAGCGTCTTTCAGACAATCATGCAGCCCTTGGTGGTCCACATATTCTCAGAGGCCCTCAAGTTCCATATGAGATATTATTCTGATGTTGTCGTTTTATTTTTAAAATAATCATGTAAAGTTTAGTACAAACATATTCTATATAACTTTTATATTTAGTCCTTTATAACTGAGGACTGTCACATTACTTCTGTTCCTGGGTCTGCATTTATCTTCACATTGATACCAAGGAATGCTTTAATTATTGTTAGTTAAAAATAGTAGAGTATGCCTTAATAACTAAATGATGCATGTACACCAAAAGCAGGCTAAATGACATCATTGTGACACCTATAAATGATGATTTTTCAGTGTTTCAAATAAAGAAAAGATGTGGGTGACCTGAATCATCACATGGCATGTGGTAGAACTGGAAGACCAAATTCATGGAACTCAGTACCACATTGACATTGCTAAACAGTAATTTTATTTTATCTAAGCAATGTCAACTATCAAATAAAATTAATGGGATAAACCTTAATAATATTTGTTTTGTGACTTTATTAGCATTCACATTGTATGATCTTGATTTATAGTTCATATTTAACTATCATTAAAATAAAAATAATTTAGATAAATTCTATCTTCTTTCCTTTTAGGGTTTATATATTACTCAAGTAAGAGAAACCTCAGTCTTTTCCATTTCCCTTATATTTCTGGTCTAACAACTCTGATTTTTAAAAAGTAAGACAGTAAAATATCCAACATGTCCTGTCCTTTAGGATTTCATGCTGGAGAAATAAATAAACCAGAAATTACTACCCATTTTTCTACCTTCTCTTCGATTAGTCTCTCTGTATTAGTCAGTACAATTAACCTCTAAACCCCCAACCCAACCAGATCTCAATAATTTAACATAACAAAAGTTTATAACTACCTCATAGTACAAGTCTAATGCAAGGTACCAGAGAAGCTGTTCATCATCATATACTCATCCTATTAGAGACTTCATCTAGACACTGACTACCCTGTTTACCAGAACGGTCACAAGTTGCACACTGATTTTTGCAGTTTCCACCTAGAAAGACTGCATATCACTCCAAATCACCTTTCATTGACAAAAAAAAAAAAATCACATGAGCATACCTAACTTCAAAAGAAACTACGAGGAGGGACCCCCCAAAACCAGAATTATCTTTTGGAGAGTGGGTCCCTTGTAGTACACTCAGAATTTGTTCCTCTAGATCAAACAGTCAGTCAAAGTTTTTATCTGGAAGTTTGAGAAAGTTGCATCACGATTTGTGGAAGAAACATTCCAAGCTGTGGCAAACAGGTGACTGGATCTTCCACCATGATAATGTACCTGCCCACACTGTGCTGAATGTTCAGCAGTTGTTTTTTTTTTACCAAAAACCACATGACCCTTGTGCCCCATTCTCCTTATTCACCTGATCTTGCCCCAAACAACTTTTTTATTGGTCTCCCGGGATGAAAAAAGTCCTCAAAGTGAAATGTTTTGCCAATGTGGAAGAGGTGAAACAAAAAACAGCAGAAGCACTAAAAGCCATCAAAATTGACAAGTTCAAAAACTGTTTTGAGCAGTGGAAAAGGTGTCTTGATGGTGTAGTGCATCAAATGGAGAGTACTTTGAAGGTGACTGAAGTTTAAACATGTAAGAATAAATACACACTTTTACAAATAAATTCTATATTTTGGGGGAGTCCTCTTCATAGATTGAGCAGTCTTACTACATAAGTGGTGGAGAATTGGAGAAATTTGTTAGTTCATACCCCTAGAATCTTACAGGATGAATATCACATTTACCAACTTAGAATTAATATTTGTGTCTATTAGGGTTCTTTGTTTGCAAACACCAGAAATTAGCTCTTGCTAACTTAGAGATAAAAAAGAAATTCATTAGAAGAACTAAAAAGAGAAGATTAAATAATTAAGTTCAGAGAGATTAAAAACCAGGGCAGTTCTGGTTGTGTCAGTGGCAAGAATAAATGGATGACCTCTTCCAGGTCCCCTATCAGGGTGGACTTTATTAAGTCCACAAAAATTCAGTCCTTTTAATATCTAGGAGGTGGGAATTGGTTGGCTATATTGAGTCATATGCTCATGCCATGGCTAGGGGACATAAGGCATCCTAATATAACACTTCAATGTGAAAAGAGGCAATTTCCCACTAGAAAAATCAGTGGCATTATACAAAGAAGGAAAGGGGGGAAATTGAACAGTCAAAATACATCCTTCTTTTGCTTCTGAAAATTTGAATTTTATTGAGCTGTCCCCTGGCATCTCTTCCATTCTTGATTCCTCAGTTTGTTGTTGTTCTTATGTCCATAGCATGGAAAGCTGACAAGAGAAAGGTTCTGCCTGCCCAAAATTATCTTGCCACACAGATAAAATCTTTCAACATTATAGTCATTATCTTCTGTAGTCATTATCTCCAAGAGGGGTTTAACACCAAACAATCATCACTAAAACAGTTCACAAATCAATTTGTGAGATTACTTGGCCATAATGTATCAGAACAAGACCACGTAAGAAGGAAATGAAGGACCATGGGGATGTTTTTAAAAGTCTGCAGCCGGGAACTTCCTGGAGAATAATGATTTGGCTGGGAGCATTGTGGGACAAGGTTCTAGAGGGAGGTCCTGGGCAGCCTTAAGACTAGTATTATAGTTGGGGAAAGGAGCCACAAGCAAACATTTTTACAGTAAAAACATGAACACAAAATGCTTCCTCTCAATCCACACTTGCAGCATCTGACCTTTGAAATTTGGCTACTATTGAGTTCTTCATGAGTACCACCTGTTTTTCCTACTTTGGAGAATCAGTTATAAATAAAATGAGTTAATATTTGGCAATGACGCTTCAAACACAGAATTGAAAGTTTTACTGACTACTCTGCAGAGTCTTTGAAGACAGATGGACCAAGCATGTGTGCATCATTTGAAAAGGCAGCAGTTTGCGATAGAGGGCCAAAATCTCATTCTGTCCACCCCACCCCCACACACACTGCTTCTGCAGGCTGAACTCTCTGGATAATCAGAGAGAGCTCTGCATATTCGAGAAAAAGACAATCGCACAAGTCTGGGGTGGGTCTGAATCATATTTAGTTACTTTTTTTTTTTTAAGAAAACTGAAACCAAAGAGTTTCTGGATACGCTTATAATATAAAACATTTTATAATAAACCAAATTATTTCAGTACAAGTTCACGTGGGCACAAATTCAGCAATCTGGACACAGAATTTACTCTTTCAGGCCATGAGTAACTGCCCCAATGCAGAAACAAATACAGGACAAAGACAAGAAAATGAGCTTCCATGCCAGTTTGCTAATAAGTTGCCACTTCAATTCCCTAAATGAACATAGATTCTGAACTCCTGTCAAACTTTAGACAGGAGCTTAGATGCTAGTAGACAATTGATAAATTATTTATATTTTAAAAGATTAAAGATGAAATAAAGAAAACATCAGTAACTGTGTTTCTTCCTTAGGCCGAAGAATCAGTCAATTTTTCTAGAGAGGGACAAATGTGGGACAAAATGATCCCCATTTTAAGGGCTCATTCCAAGACTGGACTTAGAAATGCTTTATATAGAATATTTCTGGTTGCAGTATAGTGGACCGAAGCAGCTAATTGCTACAGCCTAGTTTGTTATGACAGTTGCATCTCTATATGATGTCATTAGAGACTAGAGACTGTATCTAAAGCTAAATCTAATCATGTCATTCTTCTTACTAAAATACTCCAGAGCCCATTCTTCTTATTAAAATACTCCAGAGCCCAGGTGTGTGCCTGTAGTCCCAACTACTTGGGAGGCTGAAGCAGAAGGATCACTTGAGTCTAGGTGTTCAAGTCCAGCTGGACAACAGATCAAGTCTTGCTCTGTCTCTAAAAGAATAATAATTAATAAAATACTTTAATGGCTTCCCATTGATAGTAAAGTCTAAAACCTGTGAAATGGCCTACAGCATCTGGTTTGCTATAGCCCTTACCAGCCAGTCCAGCCTTAGCTCGTGTTAATATGCTCTAGCCACACTGGCCTCCTTTCATTTCTTCCAATAGCTCAAGCTCCTTCTCAACCCAGGTCTTGGTAGATACTGGCCCCTTTAACTAGGATACTAATTCTCTACTTGCTTAAGTGGCTAACTCCTACACATCTTTCAGATCCAAAATTAGCCTTCCTTAGTCTTCCCTAACTCTCACAGGAGGTCAGTTCCCTCCTTTTTTTTTTTTTTTTAAGTGCTGTTACTTTATAGGACTCAACAGAGTCAAATTAATTACTAGTGTTGTCAACTGCATTTGTCTTCCCCACTAGACTATAAATTTCATGATGACAGGGACCTCATTTATTTTAATCATTCTGTATCGCAAAACCTAGAACAGTGCCTGATATGTGGTAGATGCTCAACAAATATTCGTGAATGAATGAATCTTGGTATTGCAATTTAGGGCTCTCAGTTTTAGTTCAGCATTAATTCTTTCTACCTCAAATCAAAAGATAACAAATCCAGGGTGATTACAAATTAATAACAAGCAATCATTTATAATAGTGAAAGAGCAAAGATGTTTCCCAAATTCAGAAACAGATTGTTTCCAAAATTTTATTTGTATGCAGATTTTTTCCAAAATTGTATTTGTACAGAATCTGTTTTTCAATTGTTTTTGGAGTCCTAGGCTAATTCCAAATGACTGATCTATCAAAAAAACTTTGAGTATGGTCCTCTTAGACCTGTTTAAACTACATTTAACCACAATTTATACTATTATTTCTATGAGGAAATATACATAAATACATCTTTATAAAGATACCAAGAATGCATTTATGCTGTATTATATTACCCTGTATACATTACCCTTCACACTCTCCCTCCCATGATGTAGAAGACCAAGAGGTCTGGGGTAAAAGAGGTGGGGAGAGGGGGGTCTGCTATAGGGACAGTCACTCAAAGGCTAGAATTAATTGATACTTATAGATACCCATAACTTTGTATTTCTTTCCTCTATACTTCAATTCTCATGTGACCTGAAATATAAGAACAAATAGCAGAGGTGTCACCTCCAGGAAGAGTGGTGTGTGGGGCAGGGTTGTGAGTAACATGGAGGAAAATACTCCAAAGTTACCAGTTGTTTGTAAATCATATGTTTCTACATCAGGGAGTATTTGTCCTCATGTCTATTAGCCAAGACACATTTTCCCAAAATAATAACTAGAAGATTCTTGTTAAGCATGAAGTGAGAAAGAAGGCATTTTGAAGTTTATTCTTCATTATTACATTTTACATTGGCTTTGCTTTGATGAGTTATTAGGAAAAAGAACACCTTAATCTTACCAGCAACACTTTAGAAACCGTATTTGAAGTGGACCTCCTCTGTGAAATTGTTTTGCAAACAATTCTATCTACTATGTGTTTACTTTTGTGCCTCACTCCTCAATACAATGCTTCTAACATTTATCCTCTTTCTACATTTCTCGTCTCATTTTCAAATCTCATCTTAAGTCTAGTTTAAAACTACATACAAATCTAGTCAGAGAGGAGGCTGGAAATTGGTAGGGAGGGTTTGGAGTGGTAGATAACCAGAGTAAATTTCTATAGAAGAGGGCCTTAGAGGCAGTAGTCTAACTGATAAGGGGACTTCTCTTAAAGTTGTGATTGAAGTGAACACACATTTTTCTTCTTGGTTCTGTGTTTATTTGAGGATGACTTCAGAGTGGGTTTGACACTTTTGACTGACTTTTTTTGTTTGTTGCCCTATTTCTGATAGCATTGATATGGGTAATGAAAAAACTTTTTATCTACTATAAGGAACATCAGCAGTCTAAGTGTGATAATAAATGGCAACTGACACTGATGTTGATCTTAATCTTAGGGGGGAAAAAGGAGTGATAGGAATATGGTAAAATGGATGGTGCCCCATCTAAAAGGGGTGGCTGCTTCTTGGTTCAAGTGGATTTTTGCCATGTAGAAATGTTGGCAGTGGGTTATCAGTGTTTTCCATTTTTTTTCTAAAGAAATCAGAAATCCAGACTTTTATGTGAGCCTTCCCAATTTTTTTTTCAGTGTTGGCTCAAACTAATGCTTCTTGTGACTCTACAAGACAGTATGACATTTTTTTTCAAGAGACATTGACATCCGTTCTATGACTGACTCATTTGGTGGGAACAAGAAGTCCACATGCCAATGCAAATAAAGAAGGGGGAAGAGGTTTGGGAAGAGGGGAAGAGCGGGGGAGACATTCTGCAATGTATAAAGATAATGAATATTGGTACTTTATTTTTTACCAAAACATGTATATTTCACCAAACTAACTTCTTGAGATGTCAAAAACATATATGCTAGCAAGAAACTTACAATTTTAAAAAGAGATGCTATAACCTTTAAAACAGGAGATGAAGGAATTTTGCAAGATAGAACTGTGATAAATCTGAAACGATCTGCTTTCATAAGGAATTGATGTTGGCGTAGCAAAAATACAGAGAAATGCATTGTATGACAAATAGCAAAATTCAAGATTCTGCTTATCTGGGATAGAATCTCACTGGGGTACCAAAAGTCTTATTTTGTCTGTGTTTTATGTCTCAAGGTGAGTGGATATATGAACATTTGTTATAAATTGTTATAAATGTGTATATAACAGAACTATTTTATAACAAGAACACATTATAAATGTTAGGTCTTTGTCAGATCTGTGAATGGTTGTTTTTTTCTGCCAAAAAAAAAATTTATTTTCAAGGCCAAGAAAGAAAGATCTCTTAGACTTTTCTTTCTGCACTAAAAATCTCTCAGCCTCTGACAGAAAACGATAGGCGTCTGTGAGCTGAAAAAAATGCCTCAGATTGGTAGGAATAGTGAGGGATTACCAGAAATGTGTTAGCAGGTAGCACAGCAATAACTCCAGCCATTGTACCTTAGATATATTTTTAGAATGACAGTTCTCAGGAGTTTGCTATGGTTTCTAGAAGGAAGTAATTAAAAGGGATTAGAAATTCCTGGACAATACCAGGCTCCATATTAGTTATATCATCGCCATCTTCATAAAAATGAACATTCATATCACATTTAGCGGTATACAAAAAAACTTCACACACATTATCTCAGCTTCACAGCAACCCTGAAAGAAACGGAAGAACAGTATTATACTATCCATTGTGCAGTTGAGAAATCTGAGGATCAGAGTTATTTTTCCCAAGGTCAATTAGCTATTAAGTGTCAGCGCTGACCTCAAATGCAGGTTTTCTGATTCCAAACATTTTCTCTTTCTTCATATGCTCTGGGACAGCCCAATGGTTCAGCTAGCCCAGCTTCTAATACTGAGTGATATTTGATGGGGGGGTTCTAAGATTCCAACTCTTCAAAAATTAAGAATTAATTTCTAATCCCCATAATAGGTTGAAAGGGATATATAGCCATTATTTTATCAAAACTTTCTAGACAATTATCTACCAGTGATTTACCTTCTCTAATCCCCCAGTCAAGTCTGCATACTTAGCTTGGACCATGGATTTGGCCATGTCCCAGACTTGACCAATCCTGTTCTTCATCATATATCATTTTTTAAAAATCTCACATACAAGAATAATATCTCAGTCTGACTGCCAGTCCTATCTGATATGGTATCTACATTCTTGTAACTGTTCTTTAGCCTATAAAGATTTTTTATTAAAATTCACACAGACTATATTTTCAAGTAACTGGCAACAGTATTTCCTAATTAATTATGATTTGTACTCATTGTTCCTGTCTTCACAGTTCTATCATTACACTGAATACCAAATGCACCTAAGTCTTGTATCCTAGATTATTTTGGCCAATCAGTGAGAGGAAGGTATGTATTAGAATCTGGTGGGACTTCTAAATATGTTTCAATATGTTTTAAACTCTTCTGTCTCTATGTATTGGTCAAGTGTTTGAATGTTTCTGAAAATCTGGCTATTGAAGCCAGATAGTGGTTTATTTTTCTTATATTGCAGATAGCCTAGGGATAAATGTTTATCTTTGCTGGTATTAGTTCCCCTGCTCAATAATGTGAGGGACCTAAACTACTTCTGTTTTTTTGGATTTATCATCCAAAGACTTGGATTTATCCTCATGCTTATTGCCTCATGGTTGCAAAATGGCCTCTGAAGCGCTAGACTCTGTATCTGCATTCAAAGTAGAAAGAATAGAAAGGGGACAGAGAAGTAGGGGAACAGTGCCAGCAGCATATGTTTCTTTTTATTTTTAAAAAATCCCCAGAAATTCTATCAACAGACTTTATCTTAGGTCTCATTGGATAGAACTGGATCATGTGGCTATCCTAAGCTACAAGGCGAGTAGGAAAGAAAAGGTGTATAAACTGTCTTACCAATCATGTTTCATCATCTGGGACTGGGCATAAATGGGAAAGGTAGAAATCAAATGATTTCTTATAAATAAAAGAAATATATAAGAAAGGGATTGGCAATAGCAGTACCCTGCCGGGGGTAGGAGGCACATAGCATCAAAAATGGTACCTGATCTCAAAACCGGTGAAGTGGGGACCAAAGGGAAGCCCAAACTTTATCTGTTTAATGACCATCCGTATGCCTAATCCGGAATTGTACCCCACATCTTTAAAACAAAAAAAATTAAAAATAAAATAAATATAAAAGCATCATAAGTTATAAACACCATTTTCTCTTTGTTCTTTTCTATCCTGTCATAATTAATTTTAGTGAAAATCAGCAGTAGAACTTATAGTTGAGAAAGATCCATGAAATATAAAAACCTTAGGCTCTCAATTCTCATAAAGAATATTCTGGCATGTGATCTCTCCATCTCTGTCTCTCCTCTCCCACTCATTTTTTCTCTTCCCTTTTCTTTCTGAAAATTCATTTATTCTTCTACTTCCAGGATGATTTCTGTGGGCAACTCTTAGGCTCATCACATCCTAATTAAGAGAGAAATTGATGACTACTTCACATACACACACATTTTTGACCAAAGATAGAGATCCAGTTTACTCAAGAACTACAAATTGCTATATATATGACACATTTCTTTCTCTTAGCAACATTTTTTTCATAAGCAGACAACTATTATCTTGTTGTGGCCTTGTAACAATGCACAAACCTTTACTGGACATATCAACTGACACTTTGAGTGGGTTTGAATTGCCTGGAGCTCTGAAAATTGATAAGAAAAATCAGAGCCTATTTCAACTTTTTCAAAAGCTTCTTGACACTCCATATGACAGATCACATTTTAATCTTCAAAGTAAAATCAAGGAGCAGATTAGCTACAGTGCCAAAGTGTAACCCTCACTTTGTACTAACTTTCTTGTCCCAAGATGATTTGGCCTTTTAAGTTGTTTGCTTGCTTAGATGTAAGAATTTCCCAGTTTCTATAGTTTCTACTCTCTTCAGTAAAGGAATTAAATGTACTTTTCTAAATTTAATCCTATATGTTTATTCTCTGAAAACTCAAATGTGAGTTTTATAAGCTTCAATATATAACCCATTGATTTAATATTCAACAGATAGTTTGGGGTGTTCCTGCACTGTGTACAGACATTGTAATAAGTTCTGAAGATAAAATAGTGAATAAGATAATGGTCCCTGCCCCTACTGACTGATAGCAGAGTGAAGAAGACATATATTTTCAGCCAAAAAAAGTTTCTCAGAGAAATTTATAACTAAGCTAAGACCTTGTGTTGCTAAAGGAAAGTAATGCCCGCTGCTGAAACAAACAAACCCCAAGTTCTCTACAGCTCAACACACTTCTTGTTTACTTCTTGCTCATGTTACAGTCAAATGATAGGCCCAGGCACCTTCATCTTAGGACTCTGTCCTACTCAAAGTCCTCTAAGTCCTTAAGAGAAAGGTTTGGTTTGCTTGTGTCAAGTATTTTTATGGGCCAGGCCTGAAAGTAGCAGCCGTATCACTTCCGCTCACATTTTATTTAGTCACATGATCACCCAATTGCAAGGGAGGCTAGGAAATACAGTCTAGCTATGTGCCAAGGAAAAGAAGGAAAGATAAATACAGTGAACACAAGTAGTGCCTGCCCAAACTTAAAGGATGAGTAGAAATTAGCCATAACATTTGATGAAGGAAAGAAATAGAAAAGAGGTAATAAAGAAAGTTACAGTCAGAGAGAACATAAAATGGAAGACTCAGAAATAAGAGAGCATGGCATTTGGGAGTTGAAAGTTGTTCAGTGGGACTGGAATATGGAATTCAAATTGGCAAAGCAAACGACAAGCAGATTATGAACATCTTCATAGGCCATTTTAAGGAGTGCTGGCTTTTCACCAAGAAAAATGAGGCAACATTAAAGGTTTTAAACAGGGAAATGAAATGATCAGTTAGATATTTAGAAAAAAATAGTCATCACTGTCGTATGGAAAGGAAATTGGAAGACATGAGGGAGAGCAAGACTGGAAGTCAATTAAGAAGCTGTTGCAATAATCCAGGTGATGGACTTTGATCTAGGATAATGTCATAGTAAGGCCTGGAAAAAAATAAGATTGATTTGGGTGATATTTAGGAGGCAGAATTAAAATAATGTGGTTTCTGATTTGATGTAGTTTGCATGTAGAATCACAATGTTTCAGAGGTTCTTCTGTATTATAGCTAGGTATACTTACTTGTTCATCTTGGTAAGCTACAGTAAATATGCATACTTCATATAACTACCCATTTATCAATCTTTGGAATGAGGTTTTTGTGTTTCAACCAAAAAAGCAGCTTATCACCAATATATTCTATTTGGAATTATATATTCAGTTTGGGACTTGGACTCCTAGTCCAAGGCCATTTGCCAGAAATCATTATATAAGTCAATAACTGAGATGAGTTACAACATTTCCAATTGACTCTGGGTATCTGATATCTCATTTTTCTCATTCTACAGATTTCTAAAAATTACAGAGTTTTTCAAATTAAAACAAGTTTCTTTGCACCATCATGAATCAGCTTATGTATTGGTTTGGAGTGAGTGTTTAATGTTGTTACTGGCTGAAGAAGTTGAGGGCATCTTCATCAAACAAGAAGCTAGAGGTACTAATAGCCTTGCTATGCAAAGGCCTTGCCATCATATTTCTGGAATAACTTGTTTGGCAGAATCCCAGACTGTATCCTGGGACCTACTACCTGGGGACATTCTGTTTTTGCAATAGCAAATCACAGGGATGCTGCTTGCCAAGATTCACACTGTTGTCCACCTGGCCAGGCCTGACAATTTTACAAATTGCGAATAGTGGGCAGAAGACGTTGTGGAAATTAGACCACACCCACAGCTCATCATTAGAGGTAACTGCCTTCTGGATTCGGAATCTCCGTGGTATGTCCCCTACTTTGCTCCTGATCAGTGATCCTGAGTGACATCATGTTGTTCCTGGCTCTAATTTTTTCATTCCTCTCTCATCTAGACACAGTCAGCACCTTTTTACCTCCTCATAAATCCCACTTGCTTTCTTGTATGCCATAGGCATTCTGGTGCCACACTCTGACCTTCAACCTGTCTGAACCCGGCATCTGGCTCTTCCCCAGGGAGGAAGTATGTATTTCCTCCAGGTGCTGCACTTCTATCCCCTGGTGAAGCTTCCCCCACCCTCGAGAGAGCCTCTACCTTACAACTGCTGTTCTGACTTCGCCTCTAGCCACTTCTCTCAACAACTGAATTTTTGGTGGACCCCATCTGTCCCTCCAGCTGTAATACCACTTGTTTTTCAGTCCTGCGCAATGTGATCATATGGCTAATTTTCTATATTTATCCTTTTAAATTTGGGGAATTAAGAAATTTACAGCAACAGGAATTGATTAATGACAGCTGTTTCTCCTGTTTCTCAATGAGAGTCTTATACTTATGTTCTTTGGTTCTTAGAATTTGAGATACTTTTCGAGTCTCAAAATACATTCTGAAGTATATTTTGAGGTGAGTTTATACCAGTCAATTAGTTTTGAGGTGAATTTATTCCAGTCATTTAGTTGACAAATATTTGATAAAATTGCACTACCTGGGCTACATGTAATGACTGCTAATCTGCTGTTAGGCTCACAGGGTACTGCCTTAGGTAAGATCCTCAGCAACTATTGCTATTTCTTGAGTATTTTTTTTTTAACTCTCAAAGGAAATTTCCACCTCACTCCATCATAATTTACTGCAATGTTTTAGTGTTACTTTTTCATTTTTCTCCTTGGTTATTTTTTAAATAGAAGAAATCTTTAAAAAATAGTTTTAAAATAAAATGTTCTTGGTTCTAAGTAACTTATAGATGTTTTAGAACTTTCATTTTTCTAAATATTATTTTGTGGCTTTCAACTTCGTAATGACATGATGAAGTAGATTTAGGCCATGGGGTATAAAGCACTTTGAAGGCAAAAGAACACATGCATATGATCTCCCAAACTGCTTTCAATGTACTTACATCATTATTATTCCACAGAGAAAATATCTTTCCATTCTCTGTCTACTGCAAGACAGCACATATTTCATAATTAACTCAGTCTACTGAATGCTGTCCTCTACTGTTTCATAGTGTCTCCCCCAAAATAGTCATTAGATGTATTCTTGACAGTTTTTGTTCCCTTTTCCTGAATATTTATCCACTCACCAATAAGTACTATATGACACAACGCCTCATTGATTCTTCCTTTCAAGATCCCATAGCTTGTTTATATTTTGAATCCTATATAAGCCTTGCTTAAAAATAAAATGTGGTGGAAAATTAAATGGTGAACTTAAGAACTGAAAATAGTTTCCACTTATTGAATACCTAATGTGTACTATGCATTGTGTCAGGTACATTTACAGATACTATCGTTAATCTTCAAAGCCAGACGTATGTCTTATTATCTTCATTTTGTAGATCAGGGAAAGGTAACTAAGGTAACTAAAGCTCTGAAAAGTTAAGCAATTTATCTAAGGTCACACAGCTAAAAAGTAGCAGAACTGGAACTTGCAGTTAAATCCGGTTCTGATGCCCATGCAAGCTCTACTACACCATGTTGCATTGAATGCATGTTAATTCTAAGGTTTGAAATCATGGCACTGCCATGAATTAACTGAAGTAAGCCTAGCACTAGGGGAACAAGAAGAACTTTCAGGGCAGGCCAAAGACATGCCCAGGAAATTTTTATTCTAAATTGTACTAGTTTTCTATTGCTGCCATAACAAATTACTACAAATTTAGTGGCTTAAAATAACTCAAATTTATCATACTATTCTATAGATCAGGAATCCAACATGGGTCTCATTGGGCCAAAACCAAGGCATCAGCAGGGCTGTGTTGCTTTCTGGAGGCTATGGGAGATAATCCATTTTCTTGTCTTTTCTAGCTGTGGAGGCCACCAGCATTCCTTAGCCCACAGCCTGCTCCCTCCATCTTCAAAGCCAGAAGCATAACATCTCTTTAATCCTGCTTCCACTGTCACATCTCTTCCTCTGTTTTCTTTTACCTCCTTTCACTTTTAAAGACTGTGATTACATTGGCCCAATTGGATAACCTAGGATAATCTCTTTATTTTAAAGTCAGCTGATTAGCAACCTTAATTCCATCTGCAACCTTAATTTTTTTTCTGCAGTGGAACCTAACACATTTCACAAGTACTGGGGATTAGGACTTGGATACCTTTGGGGGTCATTATTCTGCTTACCACATAGAGCTAGACACGAGACATAAATACCAGGGTAAGTATAGACCTAGGACATTAGTGTCTTAAAAAGAGGGCAGGAATATCATGAGTATGGTCAGGTGAGGTTCTATCAAAGGATTAATAAAATAATTGGTCAGAGGAAAGCCATGTGCATACCACTGACAGAAATCATTCAGGGCAGCAATTGGAAATTAGGACAAGAATTAGTAGGCTGTTGAGTTGAATTGTGTACCACCAAAATTGATAGGCAGAAATCCTAACCTCCAGTATGTCAGATGTGACCTTATTTTGGAATAGTATTCCTGAACATGTTATTAATTAAGTTGAGGTCATAATGCAGTAGAGTGAGCCCCTCATCCAATATGACTGGTGTCCTTGTGAAAAGAATGCCCTGTGTAGAGACAAGGACCTATATGAGCCTGAAGGCAGGGATCAAGGTGATGTGGGGGAGAGACATATCTCTCTATAGTCCTCAGAAGGAACAACATTGGTCACACCATCTCAGACTTCTACAGCTTCCAGAATGTGAGACAATACATTTCTATTGTTCAAGCTATCCAGTTTGTGTTATTGTGTTATAGCCACCCTGACAAACTAACTTCAGAGAAGAACATGAGATCTGGAGAAATTGGCAGAAAGTTCAGTTAATGGTGTAATTAAGAGATAAGAAATGAACCCAACCAGGAACAGATGGGACACTAAGTTTAGAGAAGGGCCAGCAACAAATCTGATTTGATCTTCAGTTAATAAATTGGATAAGATTTATTCCAAGACCCTGGGAGGAAGCAGAGCATGAGTTTGGGAAGGAGGAGCTGCCTGGGTAAGGGGAATACAGGGATAGAAAGCCAGTCAGGTGAACTGTCAGTAAGCAACACAGCCCTGTGACAAATACTTTCTTCTTACAAGTGCTTGGCCAGTTTATTTATGGATTCTCTGTAGTTACCTTGCCTACAAATGAAGACAGCTGAAAGACTTTTGTGTATTCAGTTGTTTTAAATATTTGGCTACTGGAGAAAGTTAATTGGTTACCTCTTTGTTCACTTTGCAGAAGCAGCAACAGGCATCTGGTTAAACCAGGGTGAGAAAAGCAACTTGTCTTCCTTTTATGTAGTCTTTCTTTCTTATATCTGTGAAATATTTCTTTAAAAAACAAACTGTATTATACTTCTTACATATAAAATGTGCTTGGTCATCCTGGAATCACTGGAACTGTACATTTTGGACAGTATATGTGTATCTTTTTTTCTCATTAGGATAACATTTCTTCTTAGAATTATGCATGCAAGAAATTGGTTTCACCATTCTGCTGTAGGGAAAATTAGGGAAAATATAGATAATTGGCTAGTTTGCATATAAATGTCAACCTACAGCATGTACCAATGCAGGTATGGGTCCCCACAGAGTTAAATGTAAACAAATATCTAGTCCGACAAGCTTCACTTCACTGCCAAGGTCGAGTAGGTGATTATGCAATAACACTAAATAAGTAAAACTTCAATGACAATTTATATAAGATAGGAAAATATGCAAATGCTGTTGAAATATAGTCCAGTATTCATTCTCATTCATGTATATTTAAACCTTTACCTGTCAATGATTATCTTTCCACTCCTTTGTGGATCAGAAAAGTCTATATTCTAATTGTCATGTTTTTATTTAGATCTCTCTCTCTCTCTCTCTCTCTCTCTCTCTCTCTCTCTCTCTCTCTCTCTTTCTGGTGTTTGAAGAATTAGGGTTAGGACAATATGCTTCTTGATTACAGTTTTTAAGGGGTAGATGTTTGTTGCAGCCACTGTTTGCCCCCAGGTAAAGGCCTAATCAGCAGAATAGGACAACTTCCCAACTTTTAAATTAGAAGTCTATCGGCAGTTAAATTTTTAAATTATTTCTTCTCCTCAGCTTGGAAAAATGGAAGGGTATCCTGAAATTCATTTTTGCTTTTATATTTGAGAACTATGCCATATTGCTTGTCAATTGACATTGTACAGAGTCTTACATTCTTAAAAAATTTATTTGAGTTTGAGAAGAGCAAAGACCAGACAGCAATAGAGAAACCACTTCCTCCTGAACATATTATTAATATTTTATTTTTATGTTCTGTTTTGTTTTTTTGAGTCAGG
>NW_007165547.1:0-1156 GCF_000164805.1 Carlito syrichta
TCCTGAAAGGTAAATATTACTAGTTGCATTTTGACAAATGATGATGATAATTTTAGTGACATGCCCAGAAAATAAATAGGAGAGAAAATTTTTTTTTCAGGTATTTCATGTTGATTGCTATTCTTTATAACTTTGCCCTTCAAATTTTCATCCTTAAACTCTATTATCTAATATCACTAGATTTTGTACTTTAGATAAATGAATTCATGCTTAATGTGTATATATACTGTTTGGATTATTTCTCTGATGTTGTTTATAACATTTTTTTCTATGTTGTTCCATATAGCTGTAGTTTGCTCATCTAGTAAATAAAATTCAGCTGTCACAATTTATTCATTTACTATACTTCTAATGAACATTTAGTTTTTTACTATTATGAATAATATCCCTATAACCATTCTTGTATATGTCTCTTTGAACCCAGATGCATTTCTTTTTATTGTCTTTTTTAAAATTTACTAACAATGCTTTAACCTTTATTAACTTTTCCTCATCTCTGTTATTGGCTGCTACTCATTTATTCATTCAATTCTTTTTTAAAATTTTTATTTATTTATTTATTTATTTATTTATTTATTTATTTATTGGGGGGTGGGTTTGTTATGCAGCAAAAGCTAATGGATACATTACTAACTCTTTGTGTGGTTTTTTGTTTTTTTTGAGTCAGTATCTCACTCTTGCCCAGGCTGGAGTGCAGTGGCATGATCATAGCTCACTGCAGCCTCAGACTCACGGGCTCAGGCTATCTTCCCATCCCAGCTCCCAAATAGCTAAGACTACAGGCACATGCCACCATGCGTGGCTATTTTTTATAGAGACGAGGTCTCACTCTGTTGCCCAGGCTGGTCTTGAATGCCCGGGCTCAAGCCATCCTCCTATGTTGGCCTCCCAAAGTGCTAGGATCATAGGCATTGTTAGGGAATGGACAGGGTGAGGGCGGAGTGCTGGAAGGGTGAAGAGGGGAGGGGAGGCATGGTACCAGTAACCCAGAGATCTAAGTAAATGCAAAGAATTGCAAAACAAAGAGGTTAAAAAAGAAAAGTTTATTTAAAAGTAATTAGAGAGAGAAAGAGAAAGGAGAGAGAAAACCTCCTCCCCAAGGTGGGGGAGGGAACCAAAGCCAGGAAGCATGGTGATAGCCAGAGCTCAAGGAGCG
>NW_007165548.1:0-645 GCF_000164805.1 Carlito syrichta
GTCTTTGATTATTTACATCTTATCACCTATCACTTTATACTGATGTTGTGCTTTAACCTCTTTGTTAGGTGTGAGCTACTTGAAATCTGGGACTCATACTCATATTTATTTTGGTATCATCAGCACCTTGCACAGTGTTTTGAAAGGAATAGACACCCAGAACACATTTCATGTTTAACTATTCCTGGTTATAAGGTATTTCAACATCAGCTTAATAGAAACAGGGGCTTGAATATATCATTACATCATGGAGTAATGATTAGAGACCTACTTTACTGGAAGACAAAAAAAGGCTCACAATTTCTTCGAAGATAAGAACCAAGGGTGATATATTCCATGTAAGAGCCCAGTGTTTTCTGTGATAAAAAGTAAATGAAGGCATTCCTTGGAATTTCATGGTTGGATATTCAAAATCAACCACACAACCATAGAAATCTAAAGTTTGAAAAAATCTTGGTGACACTGGAGAGATAACAAGGATGAGAAGAGTTAGCTTGGTGACACTGGAGAGATAACAAGGATGAGAAGAGTTAGCAAAAATCTGATGGAGGCAGTAAACCAGAGCGATAATAACTAGAAAACCATCACATGTGTGGAAATAACTCTTTTTTTTGTTTTTTGTTTTTTTTGAGTTGGAGTCTCATT
>NW_007165549.1:0-17470 GCF_000164805.1 Carlito syrichta
TCTGAGAGGGGGGAATGAGAGACCAAGAGATTAAAAAAAAAACAAAACACTCTAAGAGAACTATTACTATACGAATTCCTACCCCACGTTCACTGTATTTGTTTGCAGTGTTTGTACTTAGAATTTTGTTAAGTTTAATTTTTGTTTGTCTCATAAAATAACCGATTGCTTCCACAACTGCTGCTAGCAATATGTGAATGTCAAGTAATAAACCCCTCCCGGACATTCCTTTGCTTAGCCTGCCTGCTTGCTAAACCTAGCTTATCTGACATTCCACTCTGCTCATTTAGCAGCTCCCCCATCAATCACAGGTAGCTGAGCGGACCAGACCAATCCCAAGTGCCCCCATACCCATTAGGAGAAATTAACCTATCATGTAAAAACAAGTTTAAAGTTCTTTCCCCTCCCTCTGTAATGATGTATAAAAACTGCTTGCCATGCTGGATCGGGGCTCTCGTCCCTGAAGCTGCTGCTTCGGGCGTGAGCCCAGACTCGAGCCTGAATAAAGACCTTTGTGTGTTTGCATCAGAGCTGGCTCTTTGTTGGTCTCTCGGATTCTGAAATTTGGGTTTAACATATGTAAATTATACCTTCATACATTTGAATTTTAAAAAGAAGGCTCACTTCTTCAGGAACCAGTTGTTGGGAGGGGCTCTGATGTTGAGTATGACCGGAAATTTGTGCAGCCATGAGAGGTTCCCCCAGGACAGGAGAAGAGAAATGAAAAGGTCCCCAGCCAGACAGATTTTTCTGAGCCTGCAAGGAAGTGGCCTCAGACAGAGTCATCTTTCAGGCTCCTTGCATGAGGCTTGTCTGCTTAAGCCTGGGAAGGCCCAAATTTTGTCCTATATCAGGAGTTACCAGGTTTCTGGGAATGATGAGGTCTTTAATACTTAAACTCCTGGAGTTTTAAAAATGGAAATGAAAAATATCTACACAAGTATCTACTAAGGCTTTCGTCTAGAACTTGCATTGAGGTATAATGAAGTCAGTCTACTCTTTGATCTAGAAGCATTTTATCTTCTCTTAAAAAAAAAATGGCCGAGCTTGGTAGCTCAGCCTGTAATCACAGTGCTTTGGGAGGCTGAGGCAAGAAGATTGTCTGAACCTGCAGGTTCGAGACCAGCCCGGGCAACTTGATGAGACCTTGTCTCTACAATAAATCAAAAATTAGCCGGGTGTGGTAGCGTGTGCCTGTAGTTCTGGCTACTTGGAAGAATGAAGCAGAAGGATTACCAGAGCCCAGCAGGTCGACTCTGGGGTGGCCGTGAGTGTGCCACTGCACTCTAACCTGGGCAACGGAGTGAGACTCCCAACTCAAAAAACAAAAACAAGATTATATTTTTTCGATTATAAAAGTAATTCATAAGAACAGTTAGAAGACAAATTGACAAAGGAAAAATAAAAACTATCCAGTTTCACTACCCAGAAAAAACTATGATGACCCGTTGACAAACATGCCTTCAGATGGTCAAATTAAATTAGTTGTCTTCAAATCAGTTATGTGTACCCATTGGGCTACGAGGAAGTGGCTGGGAACAAGAGAGCACTTAGAGCCTCTCTCTAACCCAAAGACTGCTTTTACTTGGTGCCTCACTGGGAGGGAAATCTGTAAAACATGAGTCTCCCTAAATGTACCAACTGCCAAGACAAGAGACACAGACCCAAATGATCGTTTCAGTGTGTATTTCTCAGTACTACTTCTTGAAGGTTTGTGGTTTCTAGAATTTCCATGCCTTGGTCTGGGACCCACAGAGATTACAGTCCTCAAAAGACACGAACAACGTCTCCCTCAGGTGTGTGAAGGAAGGAAGAGGGGTGTGAAATTGGAGAAAACGGCCATCTCAGGCTGTGACAATCCTCCCCTCTCCCATCTGAAATCAGTGAGGCAACTCTGCTAAAAACAAAATCTTTGCTGAGACATTGTATTGCCTTCCCTGTGTTGGGTGTAGGGTGAGTGGTGGCAGCTGGCTGTAATGTCCTTTAGGGCAATCATCTTTGCATTCCCATGAATGCCCAGCATGGTACCTGAAACCGAACGCACAGTTTAGTAGCAGATTGAATGAAAATATCAACCGTTGCGTTACAAATAATCAAGTCCTGCCTTCTATACTAAAGTGGCTTTCCATGGCAAAATGTTGTCACCTGCCATTTTTGGGAACCTTCTGGAAAAAGGTATGCATGTATATAGAGCATAGTTTTTTAAAGTATGACTTCAAGACTGTCTCCATCAGAATCCCTCATAATGCCTTTTGAACATACACTCTTCATTCTCGTTCCAGATTTACTGAATTAGAATCTTTTGGTCCTGAGATTCAGATGATTCTAATGTACCCTGTTGCTTGAGAATCCAGGACTAAGCAGAGTTTTTCAAACGTTTTGGAATGTGACCTAGAGTTAGAAATGAGTTTAATAAAATAATACTTGTACCTCCTAGGGCACTCTGATAGTTTCTGTTCTGTTCTGTTTGATTTGTTGGCTGTGACTCAATAAGTTGATTTCATGACCTGCCAAAGCTGAGTTAGAAGATTGAGTTAGATGACTTTTTTTGAGTTGGAGTCTCACTTTGTCACCCAGGCTAGAGCGCAGTGGCACACTCACGGCCACTGCAGCCCCGACCTGCTGGGCTCAGGTGATCCTTCCGTCTCAGTCTTCCAAGTAGCTGGAACTACAGGTGGTGACTTATAAAATGTTCCGACATTAATATTCTACAGGCCAGGCGTGGTGGTTCAAGCCTGTAGTCTCAGCACTTTGGGAGGCTGACGTGAGGGGATTGCCTGAGCTCATGCGTTCAAGAACAGCCTGGGCAACTTGGTGAGACCTCGTCTCTACAATAAATCAAAAAATTAGCCAGGCATGGTAGTGCATGCCCGTAGTTCCGACTACTTGGAAGGCTGAGGTGGAAGGGCTATGCTGGGGTGGCCGTGAGTGTGCCACTGCACTCCAGCCTGGACAACGGAGTTAGACTCCAACTTAAAAAAAAAAAAAAAAGATTCGATAACTGGGAAGAATTGCATTTTGTCCTTTTTTCTGCTTTCTTCAGATTGTAGCTCATATAAAGATTGTCGGAAATCACAGCAGCACACAGATGACATATCTGGGCTTTACTTACATCTTTGCCACTACAGCTGTGTGACTTTGAATAGTCAAAATATTTGAACTTTAGTTTTCCTCAGTTGTAACATGGAGCTAATATGTTCCCTTTGTATCTCATAGAGTTTTGCAAATGAGATGAAAACTTTGAGAAAGCCCTGTGAACTCTAAATGCATACACCATTGTAAGATGATGTCTGTTACGCTCCTTGTACCTGGAAACCTTTATACATTGAAGCACCTATCTTACAACATCTGATACTTTCTGGTCATAACCACCACTCCCCTGATCCTTGTTGGGTGGTTGTTGGAACGCCATGCAGAAGTCACATCAGTGTTGAAGCAAATATTTGGTTCTTGCTCTTACATTATATCTTGCAGGAGATATAATGCAGTTGGTTTCACACAGCAGAAAATGGCCTTCAAAGCACTCCTTGGAGAAGAATTTAGTTCTTAAGGCCTGAGAGTCAAACCTCCCTTGCTGTCATAAAGAAATGAATAGGCAGCTGGGCGCAGTGGCTCAAGCCTGTAATCCCAGAACTTTGGGAACTTGGGAGGCCAAGGTGAGAGGATTGCCTGAGTCTGGGGGGTTCGAGACCAGCCCAGCAACTTGATGAGAACTCATCTCTACAATAAATCAAAAAATTAGCCGAATGTGATGGCACATGCCTGTAGTTCCAGCTACTTGGAAAGTGGAGGTGGAAGGATCACCTGAACCTAGCATGTCGAGGCTGTGGTGGCCATGACTGTGACACTGCACTCCAGCCTGGGCGATGGAGTAAGATTCCAACAAAGAAAGAAAGAAGGAAAAGAAGGAGGGAGGGAGGGAGGGAAGGAAGGAAGGAAGGACGGACAGAAAAAGAGGCACATCAGACTCTGGGAGCAAGTCTTCTGGTAGACTACCCAACACAGTCATGGTAGGCATTGCTGCCCAGACACAGGACAGTCAAGCTCTGTGGGGTCCTGAAAGCAGCAGCTCTCACCTAGCCTCATCCTTGAAAATTCCCTACCACAATTCACAGACTCACCCCATCCACTGTCTCACAGAGGATGACCAGCCACGTAGTGTTCTCTGAAGAAACTCAAGTCAATATGGGAAAGGCTGGTTGGTGCCCAAGCCTGAAATCTCAGTGGTCTGGGCTCTAGTCCTTCTCCGATCTTCATACTCCACGAGCAAGTCTCCGATTCCCCTTGGTTTTTCACCCCACATAGCCAGCAAAGAGAACGTTCCCACTATGGATTCTGAAATCTACTTCTAGATACCAACTAAATTTATCTTTTTAAAATGTGGTGTCACCTTATCTTTTGTCAGTCGCTGATAAAAAAATGTTTTAACAGTGCCTACAAAATAATCTAAAGCCAAGTACTAAAGGCACATGTGTGCACACACATATATTATTTTTCATAACTTTTAGTATGCCTGAAATATATATATATTTTAAATACCTTAGTATCACAATGGTTAGTCTTGCACAGGATTAAGGTGTGAAGCATCTCACCATTATGTGACTTAATTTCGGATGGAGGGGCCAATCAAATAAAATGAGAAAATGAAATAAGAGCAGTGCATTTTGGAAAGGAAGCAGTATTACCATTATTTTGCTATTGATCTGATGGAATACCGAAGAAACTAAAGAAATCAACTGAATTAAAAAAAAAAAAAAACAATAAAAGAATCCAATACATTCTGGATAGTTATATAACTAAAAGTTTTTAAATAGCTTGTTCTTTTTAAAATAATGTTGACTCACCTAAATGTTTAAAATACAAGCATATTCATGTTTTGTTAGTGTAATGAAAAACATCTTGAAACTATGGTTCTAAGTAGAAATCATTCTTTCAAATATATAAATAACAACCAGATATAATGAAAAAATAAATTCCATTCACAATTGTGATAATTTTTTTAAAGCTAAAATACTACTATGCTAAGTCAAGGCGTTAAAAAAAAGGGGGAGGGGGTAAAAATACCCAGAAGTCAGCTTGAGAAATGTGTGACATCTAAATGAAGAAAATGTGAAAATTGTACTGAGGGTCATCCAAGAAGATTTCAATACATGAAAAGATGTATCTTGTTCTTTGCTAGGAACGTGCCCCCCAACAATATAAGCAAATTTTTAAAAAATTAACTGATAAAAAGATTTGTAACAGGTAAAATAGTTAAAGGGCTAATTTCTGACTTCATGAAATGTTTTTTGAAACAAAGATTGGAACTAACAACCAAAGAGAGAAAATGATAATGGAATGAACAGGTATTTTACAGAAGAATAATTATAAGTGGTTGATAAACTCATGCAAACATGCTCAACCAAGCTCAGACTTTAAGACATGCTAATAAAAATGAGGTTTCTTTTCAATTTGAGGTTTTGCTTTGTCACCCAGGTTGAAGTGCAACGGCACAATCATGCTTTACTGCAGCCTCCACCTCCTGGGCTCAGGTGATCCATGATCCTTTCACCTCTACCCCCCAGTTAGCAGGGACTACAGACGAGCATCACCATGCCCAGCTAATTAAAAAAAAATTTTTTTTGTAGAGATAAGGTATTGCTGTGTTACTCAGGCTGGTCTCGAACTCCTGTGCTCAAGTGAGCCTCCTGCCTCGGCCTCCCAATATAATATAAAACTTATAATCCTCGGCTGGGATTATAAGTGTGAGCCACTGCGCCTAGCCAAAAATGAGATATTTTTACCCGTTATATTCACAAACATGAAATAGTTTGATGATAACCATGGTTGAAGTATGGTAAAAATACATGTTCATTAGAGCATTTTAAAGTCATCTCAAAACATTAGAAAATTATATTCACATAATTCATAATGACAGCTTTTCCAGAATATGCTTTGGATATATTTTAATTTCATGAAAACATTGTTGCTGATATATTGTGAGTACAAAAAAGAGAAAACAAAATTATATATTCAATATGCAAATCACATAAATATATGTCTGTGTACAAGAAAGTACCAAAAGCAAATGATTAGTTATGCCTTTTTGCTTTATATTTTTCATTTTCCAAATTTTCTATGTTGACCAATCAGAAAACAGCAGTAAAAATTAATAAACACATGAGAGTCCTCATGTGAGTCTCTAAGCATGAGTAGAATGTAGCATAAACTATGTTCAGATACATCTTTTCGGCCAACCATATCAATGTGTATAGAGAGATACTTTGGATTTTTTTAATGGCATTGAAATAGTGACTTCAAGCCTTCTATTAATGAGCATTTAAGTTGTTTCTAATCTTTTGCTCTTGTCAATAATGATGAGATAAATTATTTGTACCTATCTCACTTCATAGGTATATCACTGTATCTGCAGAATACATCCCTAGAAGTGGAATTTCTGGACCAAAAGATTTCTGCCTTGTAACTTTGATACATATTGTCAAACTGCCCTTCAAAGAATAGTCTCGATCAGAGATTCCCATAAGTTATGTAGAATAATGTCTACACCCTCATCAACACTGTTATCAAACTCTAAAATGAGATTGAACATCTTTTCTTCAGAGACAGTTGTATTTCTTTTTCTAGCAACTGCCTGTTCATATTTTTCCCTCTTTATATGTTAAAAAATTATCTCTTTGGAGATTAGTTGTAAATAGTTTTCCCGCTTTATATGTTAAGAAAATTATCCCTTTGTCTGGAGATTAGTTGCAAACACTTTACCCATGTTACTATTTCTCTTTTGACTTTGAAGATGATGATGTTTGCTTTGCAGAAATTCAAATTATATAAGTTTTTATCACATTTGGATTCTTATACATACTTAGTAAGATTATCCTGTCTTTGAGGTTATAATTCTTCCATTATTATTTTGGTCAGAATTTAAATGTGTTGAGGTGTGGATCCAATTTTATTTTTCCAGGTGGCTACCCAGTTGATCTAACTCAATTTACTGAAAATCTCTATTTTTCTCCACTCATTCAAGATGCCACCTTTATAATATAATTAATTCCAAGTAGTAAGTCCCCAACATACAAAGAAGTTTCGCTCCAGAAGTGCACTCTTAAGTACAGTTTGTTGTAAGGTCAACAATTAGTTAGCCTAGGTACCCAACTAATACAATCAACTGTATAGTACTGCATGTATTTAACAGGCTATATTGCCACCTAGTGGAGAGAAACAATACATAAAAAAGCATGTTTGCACCTTTGAAAGTTCGCAACTTGAAGGTTCGTTCTCTAGGGGTCTTACTGTATGTTTATTTTTGGAAATTCAATTTTCATCGACTTGTCTGTCAACTTGTTTGCCAGTACCATTGTGTTTTATCTATTGCAGGTTTATAATATATTTTAATATGGGGGGGACCCAAAAACCTGGAATTTATTTATAAAAAATTGTGTATTTTTACATGTTTAAACATCAGTCACCTTCAAAGTACTCTCTGTTTGATGCAATGCAACTATTGAGATGCTTTTTCCACTGTTCAAAACAGTTTTTGAACTCCTCAACTTTGATGCTTTTTGGTACTTCTGCCATTTTTTGTTTCACCTCTTCCACGCTGGCAAAACATTTCCCTTTGAGGACTTTTTTCAATTCAGGGAAACAAAAAAACAAGTTGCAAGGGCGAGATCAGGTGAATAGGGAGGGTGGGGCATAGGGGTCATGCTGTTTTTGGTCAAAAAGTGCTGAACACACAGCACGGTGTGGGCAGGTCCATCATGAAATGGACAAACATGTTGGAAGAATCTCCAAAAAAAACTCACTGAAGCTGAATGCAGCCTCTCACAACAGTGCTAGCTGGGATACTACTGATGGATTCCTAGAACACTTACCTATCAAGGGAAGCCTATATGACAAGGGGCCCACTCTCCAAAGGATAATTCTGTTTTTGGGGGGTCCCCCCTTGTATGTCATAAGGCTTATCTTTTAAAAATATTCCTGGTTATTCTTGCTTGTTTAGGTCAATTTAAAACAATTAGCTGGCGAGATTGTTAAATTTGTAGATTAAGGAGAATTGACATCTTTGTGATGTTTACTCTTCCTATGAAAGAATATGGTCTGCCTTGTTCAAGTATTCTACTGTATCACAAGTATATCAAAGTTTTCTTCATGTAGATCTTGAGTCTGTGTTTCTTTCTTTCTTTCTTTTAGAAAGCAGGATTTATTGAGAGGACAGAAAAGCTCCCACAGTGGGAGGGGACCCGAAAGGGTTGCCCAAGTATTTGTTTATATTTATTGCTAGGCATTTTATCTTCTTTTGGTGGCCATTATAATTGAGTATATCTTGCTTAAATTTAAATCTAACTGGTTGTTGTTTGTGTATATGACAGCTATTTTAATTATGTATGCAGTCAATTTACTGAATTTGATTATTGTATTAGTTTTTCAGTTGATTATCTTGCATTTTTCAGGTTTACAATCATATCTGCAAATAGTAGTAATTTTACCTTTTCCTTTTCAATTCTTTTTTTTTTTTTTTTGAGCTGGAGTCCTCACTCCATCACCCAGGCTGGAGTGCAGTAGTATGCTCATGGCCACCCCAGTATTGACTTGCTGGGCTCCAGCAATCCTTCTGCCTCAGACTTCCAAGTAGCTGAAACTAAAGACACGTGCTACCGTGCCTGGCTAATTTTTTTAATTTTTATTTTAGAGACTATGTCTCGCCAAGTTGCCCCGGCTGGTCTCGAACCCCAGGGGCTCAGGCAATCCACTTGCCTCGGCCTTCCAAAGTGCTGGGATTACAGGTTGAGCCACCAAGCCTGGCCTCCTTTTCAATTCTTAAACTCTATTTTCTTTTTTCTTGTTTAGTGGCATCACATGTGTATGTATGTATTAGGGTTTATTTCCTCTCTTTCATATAATTTCTGCTTTTGACTTCTTTTCCTCTTTTTTTTTTGAGGAGGGATTACTTGTTTTTCCAATTTTTTCAGTTGGATATTTTCTTCTGAGCATTGCTTTAGTTTTATCCTAGAGTTCATGATGTGTAGAATTTTCTTTATAGTAATTATCTAGATACTCTGACATTTCAGGAGAGAGAATTATAGATGGCTGATGTGAGGCAGCTAGAGTGTGTTTCCTTCTACAGAGAAAACCAAGATAGAGAGTCTCCTCGGCATCCAGAGAGGAACAGGACCAGCAGCACACCCCACAATTCATCAAAGGAGTGATAGCCACAGAGTGCAAGGAAGAGAAAAATCAATGGGACCTGGGCTGGATTTAGCCAGGTCCAGATCAGGACAAAGACCACAGCGGCCTCCAGACACAGTGGGAAAGGTGAGGGGAATTCAGGAATTCTGGGCTCCCGTGTAGAACTGGAGGACCCCCGAGCCTTGTTGGGCTCCAGTCCATCACTGAAAACTGCCTGACCCCCACAGCCATGCTCTGCTGAAACCCATGTGGAGTGGTGCAACCAAAAAAAAAAAAAAAAAAAGCCCTGAGCATCTCCAGTCGCCACATCCCAGGAACTCAAGTCTTGCTGGGGGGCTGCTTTCCTGTTGGCCTGGGAGGGGATAGGCCCCAAGAACAAACTCTGCAGAGGCAGAGAGTTCCTGGTTAGGGTGGGCTGCCGTGAGAGCACCTGAGGTCCTGAGGACCGCAGCACTTTGACACTGAGAAAAGAAACTGCCTGAGGCAAAGATAGGGAGCTGGGTGGGACTCATTGCCATAGCAACCTCTCACACCCCCTGTGAACTCTTCTGTGCCCACCCTGTACATCGGCTTTACCCCGGTGGCTGGTGACTCCCTCCTAATCCCCACTGGGGTGGCCAGGAGTGCATACAGGTGGGGAGCTTCAGCACCTTCCCCTGCCACTCTCCTCTAAGGCTCAAAACGGATGGAGAATTTGAGTCATTCCCAGAGTCCTGCCCTCTGCCTAGGTTGGCTGGGCACTTCCTTGGAGCAATACAGGCCAAGGAGAAAGCCCACAGCCACCGCTGGTTCTCTCCAAGTGCCACCTCCTGGCCAAAGGTCAACAGCACAGCCCTCATTGAATTACACTTCGGATTATCATATTGGATATAATACCTCAGCTCTGGGGATGGCCTCATCCCAAACCCCAGCTAACAGCACTTTGCAAGCCACTCTGGCTACTCAGGATGCTGTGAGCCAGTGCAAGTACGCAGCACAGAACCACCACAGCTGGCAATTGAGAAACTCATCACACGAAGGCTGTATATAACTGAGGGAACCCTGCATTGCCTATGCCAGTCCCCTGCCAACTTCAAATAAGCAGACAGTCTATCCAAATGAAAAGGAACCAGAAAAATAATTCTGACAATATAAAAAAACCTGGAGTTTTTGTTGTTGTTGTTTTGGGGTTTTTGTTGTTGCTGTTGTTGCCAGGCACGGTGGCTCACACCCACCCATAGTCCCAGCACTTTGGGAGGCTGAGGCAAGAAGAATGCCTGGGCCCAGGGGTTTGAGACCAGACTGGGCAACTTGATGAGAGCTCACCTTTACAATCAAGAAAAATTAGTTAGGCGGTGGCATGTGGCTGTAGTTCCAGCAACTTGGAAGCCTGAGGCAGAAGGATCACCTGAGCCCAGCAGGTCAAGGATGCAGTGCCCTTGATTGTGCCACTGCACCCAGCCTGGGTGACAGAGCAAGACTCCAACAGAAAAAAAAAAAAATGAGTTCTCCAACACCCCTCAAAAGACCACACCAACTCTTCAGCAATGGATCCTAACAGAAATCGTTGAAATTCCAGCATACTCTAAAATTTCAGGTTAGATTTCCTATTTGACCCAGAGATTGTTTGAGTTATTTGGTCCTATTACATATTTCTTCTTAGTCACATTTTCAGGAGTTTATGTCTCCTGCATTAATTCTACTTTTTGGATTTGATTACAGTTTTGTTATGGATTAACACATAGTCAAGTTTTATGAAACTTCACATGAGAGTTTGATATTATCAAAGAAAACACACAGAAATATAGTCAACTATAAGTACACTATGTGTGTACAGTGGAAATAAGTAATGGATTGATCTTGGCTAATAAAGGCAAAATGGGAGTGTTTTTGTAGTTTGGAAACTGTAGATTTTATTATTTTGGAGTGAGCTGCAGATTAGTTGACAGCTTGCAAAGAGGCAGAGGTATTCTGACCTTAGGACCTAGGCAGGTCAACAAAGAGAGCAATTTCAGTAGCTAAGGACTCTAGAAGACTGAGAATTTTGCTGTTGGCATGCATGACAAGCTGTCACTGGGGGCATCATACCCTCTGTTACCTCTTCCATCTTTGTCTTCCGGGTTCGCGCCATTTCCCTTCTCAGGATTTTACAGTCTATGTCAATTAGATCTTCTATAATGACATGGAAAGATTTTTAAAATACATACTTCTTTTTCACATTACTGATTGTCATGAGCTGAACGTGATGAATTAGTTTCTTTCCTACCACACTCATTTGTTCATTTTGTTTATCCTTATACCTCCTGTAGTTTTTGTTTAATTTTGCTGCTAAGTTATTTTATTCACAGATATTTCTAACTTTTTATCCTTATCATGAATTGTGGCCTTTAGCAATATAGAGTGCTCTTTTTTGGGTTGGATTCATTTTGGCCTGAATTCAGCATGATTTGTTATCAGGATCTTGATCTTTGCTTTGTGTCTGAGTCTTTCTGCTCTTTACTCAGCCTTTGATCTTCAGCCTTTCTGAATAATTTAATTTTAGGTTTAAGTCTTTCATACAACATAGATTACAGTTCTGTTTTGCAATTTAGTCTGAAATTCCTTTTAATAGTTGAGTTTAGTTCTTTTTCATGTTTTGATTTGATATGTCTGGATTTAGTTCTGTCACTATTTTGTTTTACTTTCTGCATTTATCTTATGAAAATATTTTCCTATATGTATATGGACAGTGTTCTTTGTTTTCTGTATTTCTTTTAATAATTAGATTTGTTTTTGTTTCTGTAGTTACCTGTGCAATACTCTGTACTGTATTCTTGGTTTTCTTTTTATTTAGCCAATGTCTCAATATCTGTAATTAACTTTTCTCCTCTCTGTAGAGATGTGGTCTCACCATGTTGCCCAGGCTGATCTCAGACTCCTGGCCTCAAGCTGTCCTCCTGCTTTGGTCTCTCAAAGTGCTGGGATTACAATGCGAACTGATGCTCCTGGCCTGTAATTCATTTTTATAAGTAATGCCAGAATTAGTCTATTTCCTTTCCTTTATCCCACTGCCAATTCTATCAATTCTGTTAACTTTCTCAGTGCTCACCTTTCTACTGTTAACTATCCATATACCACCATTACTTGGTTGGTCATGATTGCAAAAAGCTTTCTCACTCCTGCCTTGTCTCACCAACCTACCCTGCCAGTGTCAGCTCATTCTTCCTACAATCACCCCCATCCTACCACAAATCTTCAGAAGCATCTCTGATCCCACAGTGTGCATTCTCTCCTGGCTTTCAAAACTCCATAACCCAACCTCATCCTGCTCAATCTCATTTCCTCCACAACTTCTCAGAGATGCTGTCCTCACTGTCCAACTGTTGAACTGAGCCAGGACAGCCTGCTTTGTGCCAACACTGGGGGTGATGACCCCCCTGCAGACTGCCTCAGTCCAGCTGACGCCTTTCCCTGCTCTCTGCACCCAGCCCGGTTCCGGATCCAGGTCTTTAGAAACCCTTCAGAGAGCACCCTCTTTGGGCTCTGTCCTCTCAATAAATCCTGCTTTCCAAAGGAAAGAGAGGGAGGTAGGAAGGGGGGAGGGAGGGAGGAAGGGAGGGAGGAAGGAAGGAAGGAAGCAAGGAAGGAAGCAAGGAAGGAAGGAAGGAAGGAAGGAAGGAACCCTTCAGAAAAATGTTAGAGCCGGAGAAACTCTTGAATGGAAGATATCCTAGAAGTCAACCATCTGATTGACACCGTCATGGTCATTCAGTTTTTAGTCTATGTCAGGGGCCTCTGGTGACCAGGAACTCAGAAACTCAGAGCAGCACCGCTCTGTTGGTAACATTCTGGCTTATTCCTTGAAATGTGAGAAACTTTTGCCCTTTGGAGTTATACAACATCCTCACACTTCTAGGAACATGAGCATTTCACCTTCCCTGAATCTCCCCCCAAACAAAAACTTCACCGGATCCTTCAATTGTTTCTCATGCAACTTCTGGGCTTTGCAAGGGTCCCATCACCAGCTTGTGGCCAAACTTGGGTTTATTCCACCTAAAATTCAGTGCACACACCTTCTAGATATGATCTAACCAGTACTGAATCTGATGAGACTGTGCTTTCCTAAGATCAGATGCTTTATTTCTAAATCAGTCCAAGACATTTGGGCAGTAGCCACAGCCCACTTTTGGACTACATTCATTTTGTGAGTTACCTAAGGCCCAAGAGTCTATGATGTGCTCTATCATACGTCGTCTCCCTATCACACACAGGTACAAGATGAATGATAAAGTCCCTGCCCTCAAGAAACACGGGTTCATCCTCTGAAATCCCTGACCAATGATCTTCAAAACTGTCAAGGAAAGTCATCACTAACAAGGTAAGTCTGAAGAATTGTCATAACCCAGAGATGCCTAAGAGGTCCTAACTACTTAAGTAACGTGACATCCCGCATAAGAATCTGGGATAGAAAAAGGATATGAAGTTAAGACTAAGGAAATCTGATGTAGCATGGACTTGTTAATAATGTATCAGTATTCTGTAATCCCAGCACTTTGGGAGGCCGAGGCGAGAGGACTGCCTAAGCCCTGGGGTTCGAGACCAGCCTGAGCAACCTGACAAGACCTTGTCTCTACCATAAATCAAAAAATTAGCCGGGCGTGGTGGCACATGCCTGTAGTTCTAGCTACTTGGAAGGCTGAGGTGAAAGGCTCGCCTGAGCCTAGCAGGTTGAGGCTGCAGTGGCTGGAAGCGTGCCACTGCACTCCAGCCTGGAGCCAGGGAGAATCTGACTCAAAAAAAAGTATCGATATTGGTTCATTGTGACAAATGTATCATCACATATGTTAATAAGAGAGGAGACTGGTTGTGGAATCAATGGGAACTCTGTACTTTTGAGAAATAGTTCTGTACATCTAATCTGTTCTTAAAAGCTTATTAAAAAAAGAAAAGGCATTTTTTTTTTTGAGTCAGGGTCTCTCCAGGCTGGAATGCAGTAGCACAATCACAGCTCACCGTGGCCTCAACCTCCTGGGCTCAGGTGATCCTCCCACCTCAGCCTTGAGTAGCTGTGACTACAGGCACACGCCAACACATCCGAGTCATTTTTAAATTTTTTGTAGAGGCAGGGTCTCATTATGTTGCCCAGGCTGGTCTTGAACCCCTGGACTCATGCAATCCTCCCACTTTAGCCTCCCAAAGTACTGTGATTACAGGGATGAGCTACTACCCTGGGCCAGAAAAAGCAATTTCTAGTAGGGGAAAACTAGCAAGTAAACAGATAATACAAGACAGTGGTTCTTACCATTTTAAAATCGCTCATTACTTGTTGAATTGACAAGACTTTATGGATAGAGGAAAACACCATGTTGGGGGTTTATCGACTCCACATTAAGAACTCCACCATCCTGGGCAACATAGCAAGACCTCATCTCTACAAAAAGCCCAAAAACTTAGCTGGGTGTGGTGGCTCACACCTGCAGAACCAGCTCCTTGGGAGGCTGAGGCAGAAGGATCGCCTGAGCCCAGGATGTGGAGGGTTTGGTCAGTCATGATCGTCTGATTCACTGCACGGTCCAGGATGACACAAGCAAGACCTGAAAGCAAACACACTAACAAAACTCCTTCAATTCAGGGTGGTAATGCTTACCAGGGAGGCAGAGGCAGTAGGTATTTTGGGAGCAGAGTGTAGAGGTAGGGACAGGGAGAGGCAGGCATCCTTCCCATAGGAAGCCTGAAGCCAACTGCCCGTACTTCTTACTCTTAAAATCTAAGGGATTTTAAAATTGGACGACTGATTCCTAAACCAACACAACATTAAACTGAGTTCCAGACCACAATATTCTAATTGCTTCAAGTATGCTGGTCATATTTATCAGACAAGATGTGTAAACTGCTTGAGGCTAATGAGGTTGGTCTTTTAACATGTGCCCGAGAAGCACTGTTTATATACTTCTCGCATGGGGTTCAGAATCCTCAGTGAAAGCTACCTGCCCTGGTTTGGAATGCTTGTTTTTACTTAAATTCAGCCTTAAGGATATTGTATATTAACCCACTTTCTAAAGGGCTATTGTCAAACACTGGCATTGTGCCCAAGCAAGTGACCAGACTTACAGGACTTTTTTGAGCTGGAGTCTCACTCTGTCACCCAGGCTGGAGTGCACTGGCACGCTCCCGGCCACCCCAGTGTTGACCTGCTGGGCTCTGGCGATCCTTCCGCCTCAGTCTTCCAAATAGCCGGAACTATAGGCGTGCACTACCATGCCTAATTTTTGATTTTTGATTGTAGAGACAAGATCTTGCCAAGTTGCCCAGGCTGGTCTCAAACCCACGGCAATCCACTCGCCTCGGCCTCCCAAAGTGCCGGGATTACAGGCTGAGCCACTGAGCCTGGCCTAGGAGTAATTTTTAAAATGTTTTTTGGAGGGTGTAAATCCCTAATCCACTTGTACAAACCTGTTACATTTTACTCTTTAAAACAAATTCCATCTGCTAAGGCTGAAGTTGAACTAAGTAGCAAGTGATAAATATGCTTAGGTGAACAGAACACCAACATTCACAGCACTGCTCCCTCTCACAACTTTGACCCTTCTTTTTTTTTCGACTTTCTGAGATCAGACCAGACTTCCTGAAGCTTATATCACTGTCAATAAATTAGAACCTGCAGTTGCTAACTAACAACTGACTGTAAGCTCCAAAGGCAGCAGCGGCGTCCACATCCTTTTGTGGGTTTCAATACTCAGTAGGAATGAATACACACTAGATGGATGAATGTTCCCGCTACTATGGCTGCCCTCGACATCTGGATGCTCTTAGTAGACATAATCAAGACGCCAAGGCTGACTCATATGATGGCATGGTTCAGTAGAGCTGCAAACATACACATTTGTATTTAAAGCAAAAATACCAAAGCCATTTTACTGAAAACTAGTTTTATTTTTAAAAGTAAGTGCATAGCACTCATCTAATTCCACTGGTGAAGACTTTAGCACCAACTCACTATTTGCAGTGAATGTCAGAACACAGATACATTTTGGTTTGCAGTCTGTACTCGAGTAGTGTTTATTTAGTGGACTTTGGTAAAGCCCTTTATACATATTATTAATCTCTTCACAGTACACATTTAATGATGGTCCGGTAATCTAAAAAAAAGGCCTACTTTAAAGACTAATCAATAAATTAAAACAAAACCCACACAATGCTTCCCACCCCAAAGGCTAGTGGTTGTGAGTTGTATTTATATTGAAAACTCATGTTTTAAAGATAGTCCCCCGGTCTCCAGTCACCCATCCCACCCTGGGTATGCAGCAATAGTAATCAGTTATTTTAGTCTACTCCCCCATAAGATTATTAATCCAGTGTTCTTTAGCTTTTTAAATATAAATTGGGAAAGTGTTATCCATAAGCTTTCACAAAGGCATATTCTTCTATAACAAGAATGACATATAAACCAATCAATAAAAGTATTTGACAAGACATTAAATTACCACAGGCACTGGTTATTGTTTCAAGTTGGGAATCTCTGTCCCAATATCTTACATTCATAGTGTTATTGAGGTAGTTAAAATACTGAAAATTGGACTCCAGGTTGCTGGGTTCTGAATGTGAATGTGAGAGAGAAATTCTCTTTTAAACTCACTTTCCCCCAAACAATTCAAGTTTTCTTGAGGTAAGAACTACCAAAATCCAATGAGCAGCCTTCTTTAAAGAGGAAAAGTGATGATATTTTCAGAAAACTATTTTTAAGCTTGAACACTGCCATGAGTGACTGTTCTTACCTGAGTGGTTTTTTTGTTTGTTTTATCTACCAGACTAATAAATCCACAGCATCCCTATGCACACTAAATATAAAAGTTATTTTCCTTTTAAGGAAAGCACATTTCTGTAAGAATTCACCTGGGCAGAAGCCACGCCCCCACATTCACCCCTGGAGCCAGCTGGGTCAGTCATGACTGTGTTGAGCCCCTCCCCTCCTCACGAAGGTGGTGGCTTGATTACCAAGACTCCGCTGCTGCATACCCACGTCTTTATACTGAGAAGCTTGTCCACAACGCACACTGCAGCAGTCACATGGCTGCCATGCAGGTTCCCTTCTATGCAAGTGCTATCTTCAAAAAGACACAAACAAAAGACACACCTTACTAATTTTTACACCAGAAAGCTTCCCACCACCAAATCTCTTCTCCCACAGATAAGAGCACACTGCATACAGTTTACCAGTTTATGTTTTTTTTGTTTTACTTTTTAAGTTATTCCCCCAAACATTTTATCCCCACACTGCCCTTTGCTGTGATGACTATTTATCTATTATTGCTGCCTTCACTTCCTACCA
>NW_007165549.1:18412-33432 GCF_000164805.1 Carlito syrichta
TTGAACATTTCTGTCAAAATACAGGGATCTGCTGTAACAGATTCCAACACACACACACACACTGTTCAGGTGACTGCTGAGTCCTCCCGTGCATTCACGGTGCTTCGAAAGGGATTTTTAGTCTTGCTGGTGCTGGCACCCAAGAGTCCTGATGCCACCTGATCCCCTTCCTTCCGAAGAGAAGTTCACAAAAAGCTTACCCAGAGCTTCAAGTCCCAAGGCAGCCTGGATCAGTCACTCCCTTCACACATCATCACCTTTCAAAGCAGGGAGTGATACAAGGGTAATGTTCATTTATCTGATAACTCCGATTGTAAGAAACACTCAGACATGGTTTAACTTCTACTGGTATTGCCAGTGACATCCCTACACCAGTCTGCATGTGCCCAAGGCCCTGAACACTAGTTTGGAAGCCAGCCGGACACGTCTGTAGCGTGTAAGATGAGGTGTGTGTGGTAGATACAATCTGCTGACAGCTTGGTTGTTCCGATGTGGGATGGCGATACTGCAGTGAGGTCTGCTGTGTCTGATGGAGATACTGAGGTTGCTGAAAGTGAGCTGGCCGTGAGGGCTGGGAGGCCGCCTGGAACACACTGAGCTGTGCTGACTGGGCTCCTGCCTGTCCTCTCTGCTTGTTTGCTTCTTTCACATCATTATCATGAGCACTGAAACACGGAGACAAAGGAGGAAACTGTTAACAATGCTACTTGAGAAGAATTTAAAAGGAAGTCATGTCCCACCCCCAAGTCCTAAATGGCTGGCTCCACGACCTGCCACCACTAGCATAATTCCACCAACAGTGAGACCTCAGCGGCACCCTGAAACAACTTCTAGCCCAGGAAGTATGTCTACAATAAGCCTGTAAGTGTGACTGCCACTTTGGTAACATCCTAGTGGCCCCCAAAATTCAAAGACGTGGGAATGGGGAAGATGTGCCTGGACTGATCTCAGAGTTATTGTGTCTCAGAGATACAAAAGCAGTGCCTTTCCCTATCATGTGCCCAGAGTCATTCTACTGACAACTTCTACCTGGTTAACAGCCAAAGGGACTTGCCTTCCACAGAGTTCTGCTCATACAGGGGCTTGTCATGGCAGCCGGCAGCTGCCAGAGGCAAGTATCCTGAGAACTCTGTGCCTTTGAGAAGTTGTTTTTAGGGCACCCTATACATGAAGAAAAAATGTTAACGAGAATTTACAAACACAAGAACAAACAGGCTTACATCAACAGGCGTTCAATACACTGCACTAAGAAATCCCAGGAGTAAGCAGTGAGACGGTGCAGTCTTGTAGGCCACGTTGGAGAAAGACGAAGTATAATCCTCGAAGAAGCAACACATGCAGCAGCTACTAAAGAAGGTGCATAATTTAGAAAGGCATAATCTGTGGAGACACCAAAAATGAACTTGAGCAACAGAATACACAAGTCACAACAGGCGCACAAGTCACTGGCTGGCATTCACCACTCACCTTGCAAAGACACTTCCAGGAAGTAGTCTGCATACTTGGCCATGTAGAGTTTAGTTTTTTCCAAGCAAATCATGGGCCAGCCATCATGAAGATCCGTTTCATGTACAGCTTCAGAGAGATAATACTCGATGAAATGGGCAGCTGTCGGCAGGCAGAGGTTCCACTGGAAGGTTTCTAATAGTAAGAGTTCCATGTGTAGCAAGTTTTGTTTTGTTAATACGAGATTCATGTTGGTCATGCAGCCCAGGCTGTTGAGCTGCTCCAGCTTAGGCACACTGTCTTCCTTCTCTTCAAACTTACCTTATAAGAAAAGAAGTGGGGAGAAAATGTCAGGCAAGGAGCCTTACAGTCTAGTGAGTACAAGAGGAGTTGCTGTCTCACAGCCCAGATTTAGATTCAGAGCATTCTTTGCCCTACCTGACACAGATATGACTGTGCCGGAACTCTGTGGTTTTCACATTACATTTGCAGATGTTCTTTCCCAGGGCCGTCCTCCCCAGTCTTCCCCATCCCGTGAAAAAATATGCTTGAAACATGGAAATATTTTGATCTGTGTTCTATTGCAGAATGGAAATAGTTATGTGTGCCAACGAAAAAGTAACACTCAAATCTTATCGGCCAAATATTTTCAGGATTTTTTTTTTTGCAGGCGGGTAGTGGCTGGTGAGAAAAAATTATTTTATTTTAAAAATAAGTTTTAAAAATTCAATGTCACAGCTTTATCTGAAGTCAAGAATAGTACCAGCTTCACATCTTCTATTTCACCTTGGCATGTTTTCAGCAGAATCTCAATTATAGAGAGATAAAGAGACTAGGAAGGAGCTGAGTATGGAATAGTTAGCACAAACATTATCATCCCACAAAGAGCCCATCCCTCCTCTTCTGCATTTAAAAAAAAATCTAGTTTAGTCTGCTAAACAAATAAAAGGGGGAAAGGGGAGGCGCTTTATACCCTCTTAAATCCCCTTACTCAAAGAAGAATAAGAGTAAAGATAGTATGATGGCTGAATTTCATTATTCAAAGGCATTCATTTCTTTTCAGGAAACACTATCTATAAGGTTTCAACTACGCATGCTGAAGAATAAGATTCCTTTCCCAGCCCCAGAATAATGTTCCTATAGACTGTGTACCATCTTACATTTTTATTTCCAAATAAGTATTTACTGCATTTATAAACGTTTAGGCATTTCTAGAACTGACGGCTAAAGAACATTCACCAACTATCAAATATGGTTATGATTTTCCAGATTCAGCAACAGAACTCAGGAGCTGTCTCAAGTCTCCGTGGGTGTCTGTCCCACAGTGATCTACAGAGAAGAGGAAATCAGAACCAAGGCTACCTCCTTCTCAGTATCATGCTCTAATCCACATTTAAGTCTTAAAACAGTCCTTTTATATAATTATTATGGATCTCTCACAATAGATTTTCACATACTTGTTCTAAATTGTTAGAATGTTACTAAGTAAGCATATTAACTTTATCAAAACTTTTGTTTTAATATTTTGATACATTTAAATATATTTTGATAGCAATTTCAATATATTTGGCTTTCTTGGAAATCTTATTATTTCCATTTAAAGACAATTTTTTGGGAAAGAACCAACAATTTTTTGGAAAAGACTGCCAAAACAGAAGAAACAGAAGAGTTACTTTAAGACGTTTCTCTCCTACAAGGGATGGGTTTGTGCCATATGTCAAGCTGCTTCAACAAATGGTTATGGCCAGCATCACTCAGCTCAGACACTCAGTATACAGACAATGGTGACTGATCAGGGGTGAGGTGGGTAAAGGGAGTATTTGCGCATGTTGGCCTGTCTTGTGGCTGGAGAGAAAAGTGCTGCTGACTGCCTTGGTCTTTGCTTAGGGAGCAGAACTAGGATAGCAGCTTTTGTCTCTGATGCCAGGAGCTTCTAAGTTTATGTCCTGAGAAGAACCTAAGCCCAAAGAAGCAGGAGTGATGGATGGGGCAGAGATGAATTTCTTTCTATTTAAATACTCTTGAAATACAGTCGCAGGTAGGAGTTGATCCAAGCTCACAAAATTAAGATTTTCAAAATTACAGACAGCCCTTCCCAATTCAAATCACATAAATTTTACAAGGTTTATAGCATATACTTAGTTGAAAGTGTTAAAGTAGTCTTTATGTCACAGTTATCCAGCTTCATCACTGATAAAAGAGAAGAGGAAACCCTGTTTTCAGTATCATAAAGTGAACTTCAGAAGGATGACGTCGGCTTTTGGGTCCTTCTGGGTGAATCATCACAGCTTTCAAGCATCCTGCCATTTGTGTGGCAGAGCAATGCTGGCCATGTACTTCAAAGGAATACTGTAAAAATTAATGTGTTTATTTATATCACGCTTGAAGTTCCTTTGAAGAAATTAATATACCATAATTCAAGGGTCAAGAATGTTTAATATTATCTCCTTGAAACTTTCAATCTTGGAAAAAAAATTGCTCACAACCAATTTCACTACTCAAGAAACCAAGGTAGCGAGGTGGACCAATTCATTTAAGGTCAAATAAGTTTAAGTGAAACCAAAATTGGAAGCCAAAAGGGAGATTTATGCTTGAATCTCCAAATCAGCACTTCCACACAAAAGTACTGTACCAGGTTACATAGGAATACAAGAATGACACTATTAAGCATCTCTGAAATTTTTGTATTTATAACACATTCAGCTGTTACAAGTGTGAAAGACACTGCACGCTGACTTGCACAGTAAAACACAACTTGCATACTGCCTAAGTAACTGTGCTTGGATTTTAATTCAGGTTAACTTTCTCATTATATACAGTGACATAAGTATTCAGATATACAAATATTAAAGGATTTCAGTGCGTGATGACATCAACAAGTGCTAGCATTCACATCTATAGTTTTTTGTTTGTGCTGACTGCTCTGTGTATGTATTCTAAATCTACTTATCCACAATACCACACACAGATCAAAACTTCAGTTTCTTCAATGGAAAGGAAATACCAGAAGCCATGTGATTATATTGATAAAAGCCCCAAACAGGAAATAAGGGCACAGGAAATTCATATCTGCTTCCTAGAAAATAAAGAATTAGAGGCCATGGAAACAAAACACTGGGTTGTCTTTCCTTTATAGGAAGTGTTCAGATCAGCCATGGAAGCTGACATACTTGTTTCAAAGTAAGTAATGAAGGATAGGCACGTGGTAGAGATTTGTGTCCTGAGTAGTGCATGGATCCAATGTTTTTGTAAGCTCTGGCAACCCATACTCTAGTCTTTTATTACTAAGTGGAGGAAAAAAGTCATCCTTAACATATACTATGAATCATCACAAATTTATAAGGCATCAACCAAATATAAAAATGGGTAAAAAACAGGAAGAAGTGATTCATAGAAAAAATTCTAAGCTCATTAAAAACGGAGATGCAAATTCAATCAAATTTGAGATAATTTTTCATAGATCAGATAATAAAGTAAAACACTTTTCTAACCAAGTATTGGTGGACAAGGGGAAACAAGCATTTGTTATAGACTGTTACTACTAAAAGTCTATTATCTCACTTTTGGCTTCATCTTAACTCCAAGATCATTTCTTAGTTACACAAGACCTTGAGCAGATTATCATAACCCTTATCTTCAAGATGGCTTCCATACACTCTACAAATCTAATGCTGGTCACAGAAGCCAAGGGTATATACATGAAAGAGTTGGAATATGAGAATTTCAAGTCAGGGTCCATTTTAGAATAAGCCAAAACCTTTAGGGTAAGAGAAGCAGGCTAAAGATTATAGAACAGGCCGGGAGCGGTGGCTCGAGCCTGTAATCCCAGCACGTTGGGAGGCTGAGATGAGGGGACTGCCTGAGTGCACGGGTTCGAGAACAGCCTGGGAAACTTGGCAAGACCTCATCTCTACAATAAATAAAAAATTAGCCAGGCGTGGTAGCGCATGCCTACAGTTCCAGCTACTTGGAAGACTGACGTGGAAGGATCACTTGAGCCCACAGGTCGAGGCTGCAGTGGCCGTGAGTGTGCCACTGCACTCTTCTAGCCTGGACAACAGAGTGAGACTCTGACTCAAAAAAGAAAGAAAGAAAAAAGATTACAGAACAGATTTAGTTTATGAAGGAATTATAATGCTAAACTCTTTGTTTCAATTTTCAGAGTGCTTTTAAACATATTACCCCACTTGATCCTCAAAACTCTGTGAGGTAACTGTCTCTATTTCCATTTAAAACTAACCTGAGGCTCAAGGGTTGTTGAAATTCATACTCCTAATAAGATACATTAAAACCCAGGAAATCCATCACTATCTTGCTCTAAAACACTGCACCCCACTCTCTAGTCAGATACTCTGCAAGCCCTTCCTTCCTATCACTATTAGTGTAGACACCCAGGCAGCTGGATAAGCACCTGCTTCTGGAACTTACAAGGTGTGCCCCGTCTTTGGTCAAACTACCTACAGTTCTCCAACTTATTCCATCACTGGAATGTAACTGTCACCCAGTCCTGTCACCCAGTCCTGTCAGCTGCAAACTGTTCATCTTTCTACAAAGGACACCCATCTCGAAGCAGGGAGCAGCTGGGAGGGGGTACACACAGAGTTCAATCATTCTGTAAGGAGAAAAGCATTATTTGTTTATGATAACTAATTGGATAGTTGCCATGGGTATCTAATTGTAAGACAAGAGAGTATAAGAATGTAAGCAACACCAGGATGAACCCCACAAACTTAAAACAGACATCAGACACTGACAACAGGCTATCAGTTTATAAGCATCCTAAGCTCTTTTGCTGTAAACCTATAAACTGAGGGTAGGGGAGCGGCTGGACCACTGCCAGCTGGGGGCCAGCCTCTTAGACTCCTGACCCTGGAGTAGAACTGACAGCTCAAGTTCTTTTGACCTCGTCCTACTTGGGGACCCTGAGATCCTAAAGGATGCCTCACACACATTCCCACTCTCCAATACAAAAGGAATGGGTTGTAACAGCGGTTCTTTTTTTTCAAGAAAAGGGGGGTTCAAGTACTACCAGTAAAAGGGAGGTATCCAGTCCTTTCAGTGACAGATGATAAATGATTCATATCTGAACTCCAGCAAATATAGACTCTAAAGCCTAGTTATTGGAAAATAAGCCAAAATTGACTATCAATGACCAAGAGATTAAACCAATTAGTCTTCAATGAAATATACTGATTATGACCTTAAAACTAACAGTAATATCTAATGTAAAAACAGGAACAGTTGAAAACTCCATTCCAACCAACGTCAGGTGGAACCAAAGATGAACCTCCCTCTTGGCCCACCCCACACTTGAAGGATAGCAGCACAGAGCAAGTGAGACTTGGCAATGTTACCATGACAGTGATAGCCACACAGCAGCAAAAAGTTACTTTCCACTAGTGATTCCAAGTTGTTAAAATAACTCACTTGCATGTCTGATTTCCAGTGTCTATAAGAAACTAACATTCTACAGGATAACAAAAAGTCACTTTTTTTGTGGAATCTCACATATCTAACCTATCAAGTGTGTGTTTCTCCAATCTTACACAAACTATTAAACCCCAAAGGGCTTCAGAGCCAGTGATGAAACACATACAGTATTATACACGTGATTACTTATGAGCATGAAACTTTAATTAAAGGTTAAATTAAAGGCTAATTATAAATGTACAAGCATTACCTCTCTGGCTTCTGGGTGGGGAAGGGGTGGGCGATGTGTCTACATCTCAGAGGACAACAGATTAAAGGGGTGATACAGATACTCAGGAAGTAGACAGTATTCTGCTAAAAATTTGGCTCGAGGTCCGTGGGAAGAGAGCTGGAGGATGAGACTAGAAAGGTGGCAGGTCCAGATGGCAGGCTCTGAATGCTGTATTAAGCAGTTTCTACCTTAACACAGGGCAGGGGGAAGTCTGCCACGCTGTGTTTTATTCACATTCTGCCTGGTTCCACAGAGATCTGAAATGACTTACAAAAGGGCATTCAAGGGGACACGATAAGTAGTTGAGATCACCAGATCAAAGGAAGAATAGAGTAGGAAAATAACATCTGAGAAGAGATAAGTACCAGAGATGATACCATATAGGACTGCATTTGGTTTTAGGTTTATAAGCAGCCAAAGCACAGAAGTGTTTTTGAAAGACCTCTGGAGGCATAGGTGTAGGGGAATGTTCCTCAGACAGCCACACTGGATCCCAAAACCTCAAGGGGGTTAGAGGTGAAGGTTGTCAATATATCTACAAACTACTTTGAAATAGGGCTTACATTTCTATTGCAATGACAGATAATATAAAAACTACATTACTGATTCAACTTCAGCATAAAATACAATCTTCTCACATCATAGAAGAAGAAAAACTCAATTTCAATTTCCTTCCTTGCCTTCTCTCCTCAGGAGGGTACTAATAAGCAAAGAAACTAGTTTCAGGAAGATGTTACAACAAAGGCGCCAAGAGGTCCATCAGCATATTCTGTACTGAGTGACAAGTATGGTTGTATCAGATTGATCTTGACGCCTACCAGTCAGCCTAAGTGAAGGTTTTCACATTTGTAGCAATTGCACATTAACTTTCAGTTCATCAAGCCAACTCATTCATTAAGTAGTCAGTAGGAAGTATTCTAATATAAGTATATGGTATCCTTAACAGTTTCTCAACTTCAGCTCCACGGATGTTCTGGACCAGAGAATTACTTGTTATGGGGAACTGTCCTGTGCACTACAAAATGTTTAGCAGCACCCCACACCTTATGTACTAGATACAAGCAGCACTCCGTACCCCAGGATGTGACAACCAAAAATTTCTCCATACATCGTCAAAGGTTCTCTGTGAGACAAAACTGCTTCTGGTTGAGAATCATTACTTTAAGACTTGTTCTCAACTGGAAGGTACATCAGAATCACCTTTGGAACTTTTAAAAAGTTAGAAAATTCCCAGGCCCCATTATGTAGATTCTGATTCAGTAGATCTGGGGTGGTCTAAACATTTGTATCAGAATCTCCACAATGTAGGGCCAAGGCACATATTTTCAAACCATTCTAGAGTCACTTTTAAATGCCTAGTTAAGAATTATTGTGCTGAGAGGCATTTTGTTTATATCAGGAAACTGGAATATATAGGATTTGGTGATACTTCATTAAGTGCTACATAAATTAATTTTATTATATAAACAATGGAAATTTCTAGTCATGTAGTCAGATTCACACTTACTTGCTAAAAGCAGACAGGAAAGCGCAACTAGATGGAGCTGTTGGATAGAGATGTCATAGCGATCCATAAACAAGTCCAGCAAATAGACAGCAAGATGTCGGGCAGATGGGCAGAGTGTAAAGCGATTGCTCACAATGGCAATCAAGTCAGCAAAATACCGCCTGAGACTTAGTTGAGGGGACTGGCCTTTGTAGGAGGGCAACTTCAGCTCCTAAGTAAAGAGGAACAGCATTTAGTCAGACTTATCTGTAGAAGTAGCCCCACAATGCAAAGACTTAACATTGTTTTTCTAGAACATTACTGTTGTAAGTCCCTAAATCATATTTTCTTTGAGTGAAACACAAAAACAAACAAGTTGGGTGGAGGATAATAAATGGCATTTAAAATTTAACTTAAAATCAAACTACTCTCCTTATTCTTAACCACTTCTGGTGTGACCAGTTATACATGTTGTTTCTTGCTTTATGGAATGGATGCATTCTATAAAGAGTTTTAATAAAGGAATCCTGTTTTCCTACCAAGTTGTTTTCAGAAAAACATCCTTACCAAAAAAACCAAAGACACAACACATACACCCTTCTCCAAGAAGCTCAAAGCTTTTGATTACTTAGTTATAAGGTAAGATAAGTGGATATAATCCTGGTATGCTGCGTACTGTATTACACTTGCAGAGATGTGGGGACCAGTATCCATACACTGGCATCTTCGGATTTTGTTTCCCTTTTAGCAGTTTGATGATCTCCCCTTTGGCATCATCCTTTCATACATCTAAAATCACTGTTCAATTTTAGAACTATATTATTAAATGATTTCCAGAGCATAAAGATGGAAAGCTTACAAATTCATCTTATATTACCACGTGATCCAGCAATTCTATGTTTAGATATATACTGAAATCAAAAGAACTGAAAGCAGGGACTTGAACAGAACACCATATTTGTACACCATGTTTATAAAAGCATTATTCACAATAACCAAAAAGTGGAAACAACCCAAATGCCTATCAGTAGATGAATGAATAAACAAAATGTGGTATATATATACAATGGAATACTATGCAACTTTAGAAAGGAAATTCTACATGGGTGAACCTTAAGCCAGTATGTTAAGTGAAAAGTCAGGCACAAAAGGACATTTATTATATGATTCTACTTATATGAAGTACCCAGATAGTCAAATTCATACAAACAGAAAGTAGAATCATGGTTATCACAGGCTGGAGAGTGGGAAATTGGGGAGTAATTGTTCAGTGGGTACAGTTTCAGTTTGGGAAGAGAAAAATGCCTAAAGATGGATAGTGGCAGTGGTTGCAACTATATAAATGTACCTAATGTCACTGAACTGTACACTTAAAAATGGTTAAAATATTAAGTTTTGTTATGTGCATTTATAATAAAAAATAAAAAAGGAAATTACACATTAATGTAATATTTCCTAAAATAAACTAGTAGCCAATGTAATTTAGTAATTTATCAAAAAAAAGTATCAACTGTAGTACACCCCAGAAATACAAGGATGGTTTGATATTAGAAAATCCATTAATGTCAAAATAAAAATCAATACATAAATATGCAATCATTTTGATAAATGCCCAAGCAGCATCTGACATAATGGCAACCCTGGAAGAAATAAGGATATACATTTATCTAGTGAAGGAAAGGAGGGAGAGAAGTGAAAATATCTCAAATATTAAGAGCCAGCAACTCTCTTGGAGATGAGACAATAGAAGGATTGCCATTCTGGCACCTACTAAAGACTTACATACATGGATAGGAGGACCTATGTGGTAACAATGGCATTTTAAATTAGGAGAGAATACATGCATTTAATATTTAGTATTTCTGCCACATATGATAAAAAACTACACCCCCCCCCCGAGTCAGAGTCTCACTCTGTTACCCAGGCTGAGTGCAATGGCATGATCATGGCTCACTGCAGCCTAAACATCCTGGGCTCAGGTAATCCTTTTGCCGCAGCCTCCGGAATAGCTGGGACTACAGGCGTGCCCCACCACACTCAGCTAATTTTTTCTTTTTGGTAGAATGAGATATCTCTATGTTGCCCAGGCTGGCCTCAAACTCCTGGGATCAAGCAATTCTCTTGCCTTGGCGTCCCAAAGTGCTAGGATTACAGGCGTGAGCCACTGTACCCGGTCAAGAACAAATTCCTTATTTAGAGACCACTTACAAATCAGTAAGAAAGAGGCAACAAATATGAACAGATAGTTCACAGGAAAAATACAATACAGCCAAAAACGTATAAAGCAATTCCTGGTCTCATTCAAATTTAAAGAATTAAACAGTTTTTCACTTACTAGATTAGACTTTATCAGTATTTACCTGTGATAACAAGAGAAATAAGGAACTCTCACATACTATTGGTCAGATTGACCACTGATACAATTTTTAATGGGTAATTAGGTAATTATAATTAAATCTTTAAAAATGCTGATACCCTTTAATCTAGCAACCCTAGGTCTAGGCATCACTCTACATTTAAGGAGGTTCTTTGTAGCACTGTTTCTGATAGCAAAACAGTGGAATAAAAAAGCTTAATGCCCCCAAACCTAGATGAATCTCCAGAGAATTTCACTGAGTAGGAAAAGTAAAGCCCCAAAAGGTCCATGATTCCATTTACCTAACATTCTTAAAAGGACAAAATTATAGAAATGGAGATCAGATTAGTGGCTGCCAAGGGCTAAGGTGGGGTATGAGCATGGAGGAAACAGGGTGGGCTTTTCATAACAGGGCGACTTGAGAGATCCTGTGGTAATGGAGAATGTTCTATATGGACTTTGTATCTCTACAATATCTCAGTTGTGATACTGTACTAAAATGTCTTAAGATGCTACCACTGGAGGACACTGGGTAAAGGGCATAGGGAAACCTCACAGTGTCATTTCTTACAACTGCATATGCAACTACTGTAATTTCAAAATAAAAAGTTTTAAAGACACATGATACCTATCAACAGGGAACTGGTTAAATAAACTACGGGGCATCAATTCAAAGTGGCAGTAGACCTGTATGTATTGATATGGAAAAGTCTGATAAATTGAGGGTGGAGTTGGAGAAAGGTATAAAACAGTGAATATATATATTATGATGTCTGTGATAACAGAAATATTTTTCTTGAAGATATACAAACTTATTGGGCATCTTTTCAGGGAAGAACAATAATGGTGATAACCCTAGAGGACCAGGGAATTGTGAGGGTTGTAGGAGGTTCATTTTAAAACCTTCCTTTACTATCTGAAATATTTTTAACCCTGTGCAGCCATCACTTAAAAGTTTTTAAAAAATATATTAGCAGGGGTTACTTGAATGATAGGCTAATGGGCCATTTTATGTTTTACTTTTTTTTGTATAAGTGAGAAAAGTTTAAACAAACACTACTGAGGAAAAAAAAAAAATTTCTTCAGATAAATATTTGGTGACTTCTCATGTAGTGCCTAAGATTTTTCTTTTCTCCTTCACTATTTCTGTAGATCTTTACAGTGGTGTAAATGAGTTGCAATTTTACCTTTGCTGCCATCATGTGACATTTACAGAGCATCGTCCATCCATGTAGACATGGGTTATTCCTGCTAACCGGAGGAACAAAAGCTGGAAAAACTGTCTCAAGCCTCTTTCTAGCAGGTGAATCAAATACAGAGAACATTAACACAATATAGTGATCACAGGGTATTATGGAATACTGAGGAAAAAAAAAAAAAAAACTCAGCTTAAGGGTTAAGGAGTTAGGGGGAAAAAGAAAAGCCAGGGTAGGTTTTCTGGAAAAAAAGGCCTAACCAGGGTTTTAAGGACTCCCTGGGAAACATACATGGAAAACACTGATGAACTTTACCTTCCTAAAGTTTCTCACAAAGTTAGAATTGCTCCCATCTGTTATTAAGGCTCCTAAAAATACCTTCTCTAACAGCCTATGACACTAAGTATACATAGCAAAAAATGATAAGGAGAAAAGGCAACACAAGCGTTTAAGGGGACAGCTACTTTATTGGATTTTTTGGGGGGAGGCAGTAAATTATATTTTACAAAAAACAGTACAGCTGGCATGAGGATTTCCATTCATTGTAATTTTTACTCATCCCTAGTAGATACAGTCACACTAATTACTTCTTTGCAAACCTTAGGTCTAAATATAGAACACTTTCCACAGTATCTCAATGGCAACTGCCCAAACAAAGTCTAAATGTGGATGCTCTAAATTATAAAAAAGATTAGACTATGAGGGAAGGGATCACGTCTGTCATCTACTGTTACTGCTCTAACTCCTGGCATAGCATCGCAAACATCCCAAGTACTCAACATATAGAACAAACAAACAGATAACTATCCGGCTAAATCACCAATTAACAGCCCAGAATTACCATCTCTTTTCTTTGAGAAAAGTTCATTTTCACTTCCTGCGGTGTATCATCTCTCCAGTTCTACAAGTTCAAGTTTTACTGATTGATGTAAATTCTCTATAAAGTTTGTCAAATCACAAGACGTGCTTAAAGTAGGGCTCAAAGGTACAATAAGGACACCTTTGGGCAGCATGCTACAGACAGTCCAAGACAACTTCGGTAACAATCCTTCAGACCTTGGGCTACTCTCCCTCTACTAGCTCATAAGCAACTTGAGTGCAGGGTCGGGTCTTGTTCCTCAGACCCTCTAGAGACTAATGCATAGAAGCATCCAACAAATCTGGGTCTTTAAAAAAATCCACTTCCAACCTCAACAGACAAAATTAACGCAGATAACCACTCAGAATTAAAATTATCTACACACAAAATATAAGAATTGAAAACGATGGGGATCACCAAGAAAAATCTTTCAAGTTTCATGTCAATTAAAAAATGTATGTTTTTCCTGAAAGGAGATTTAAAAAAAAAAATGTATCTTTAACATCAAATAATTAGTTTCAACACGTACCAGAGGAATAAAGGGGCTGACACTTAAAGAACTTTTTGAGATATACACAACTATCATATATCAATGTTTAAAAAATGGAAACGTTTCAAACGGAAAGATGGCATCTGAAGGAAAAAAACATCAAAAGTGTATCTGTAAACTTTCAATGTGGCCAACCTGCAGCTCTTTCTCTAACACTCCAGAGATTCTACAGTTGGAATTATGTGGCACAAATGATCGAGGGGGGCTGAGGTGTGTAGTCAGTGCCTAAAAGACTGAATGTCAGCTAATAAACACCATTTAGAAATCTCAGGCCTCAGAAAAGGGTCCAATTGTAACAATTTAGGTCAGAAAAAGGTTTTCCAATCTACTTAATTCAAGATACAGGCTCATGATCATCCCAAGAGCTCAACTCCAAGGGTCAGAATGTTCTTTATTAAAGAGCCAGCTGTCTTGCTTCTTTCTCAATTTTCTAACTTAACAAATGGTTCTCTCTAGCCAAGGTGAAGCCTGCGTTCAGCTAGAGATCACTTTGAATCTGGTCTCTCTTCTGGTTATCGAAGAGGAAGGGATGTCTCATTAAGCTCTCTTGTGACAGGCAGGTTAAAACCGCCACTTAGGGGCAACAATACAGACTTTGCTTTGTGCTGAAAGAGTCTATTTTCTTCAATATCTATTAAGTATACGAGGCCTGCTTGCGGCCTTTGATAATAGCAGAAGCCCAGATCTTGAGGGTAAGTCGTAACAACAGTTATCACCCTGTACTGCTTTGATAAGCCAAGCGTTGCTCCAAAATTTCACAACTGCCCCAGTCACAAGGGACATCCCGTTACCATTCCTCATTTTACAGGTGAGGAAACCGAAGAAACGAAAATCAGCTTGTCCCCAAACCTCACAGCCCATTAGTGGAAAGGCTGGGGAGCTCATCTGGACAGACAAGACTCCGACGGAAAGCTGCAAGCAACGTCCGCTGGCGAACGCGAAGGGCTGCTCCGCCCCATACAAACTCAGCCCGTATGGAGCCTTTCAAAACACAAGATCGAACCCACGCTCCACCTGGAAACCAGGACGTCGGAACGTCCCTCTCCGCCCCCAACCCCGCAGGTAAGTCGCAGCCCGTCCCGGCCCATCCCGGGAAGGAGCCGGAAAGTTGATGAACTTGAGCGCGCGCGCGCACCCGCCTCTCCCGGCCTGGAAGGCAGCGAGCGAGGAGCCCGCCCGGGCCGGCGGGCCTCACCTTGTACCGGAGCGCCTGGTGGATGTCGGCGGCCAGCTGTCCTCGCCACCACTGCCCCTCCAGCTCCATGGGACCCGGCGGCGCGCCCGGCCCGACGCGGCGACCTCAGCCTGCAAGACACAGCCCAGGCGCGGTCAGCGCCGCGCCCGCTCCCGGGGCGGGACCCCGCGCCGCCCGCCCGACCCCGCGGCGGCCGCTGCCGAGGGCGCTGCCCAGCCGGCCGGGCGCCGG
>NW_007165549.1:33843-189139 GCF_000164805.1 Carlito syrichta
GAGGCCGGCCGAGAGCGGGCGGGGGTCGCGAGCGAGCGGCGGCGAGAGGCGGTAGCCGGATCGCTGCGGCGGCCGGGCGGCTCACCTGCCGAGACCCCTCGATGGCTCCCTGGTGCCTGCGGAGTGAAGTTCCGACGCCTCGGGTTGGTTTTTAAAGCCCGCCACGGCGTGGATCCAATCAGCCTCATCTCGCCTCGCGGCGGCCCCTTATCTCACCTCCCGCGGCTCGCGCATCCTAGGGGCTGCCCCGCGGGTCATCAGGCCTTCCACATGTGCTCTAGCTGTTCCCGCAGCCCCCGAGCGCGCTTTCTGCGAATTCCCGCTCTCCTTTTGAGGTCCACCTCGAAACCCACCCTGCCAGAAGCGCGGCTGAGCCCTTCTCCCTCCTTGTGTCCTGAGCGTTAGCGACTCCCGAGAGCTTTGAATGATTACCTTCAGCAACCTCGCCTGTCAGGTCTACAGCGGAGGTAATGAGCCATCTGTGGCCGTAAATCAGGAGCCTGCAAAACTGTGAAAACACTCCAACGTCAATTAAGGCGATGTGGGAACTGAAATGTGATTGGCAGAAACCGAATCGGTTGTATTTCGACCTGTTTGGTGACTGTAGGTCAACCTCTTGCGGTGTTTTTAAAAAGTGAGTCTTGGGACCCCACCTCTTTTTCCTTTGTCTACAAAGATGCAAGCGAATGGAGAGCTACTATAACGTGATGAACGCATGTTGTGTTGATTCTGGGTTTTATTTGTCACAATGGCATCTTCGTTCATTTGAAGAACGGCAGCAGATGTGAATATGAGCCTAGTCCATTTATGGAAGATGCTTAGGCCCAGCAGAGCAGGGATACAGGAACCAATGGCAATAAAGGGGAACCTATAAATGGAAATTGGCAGGTTTCAGCCCAGCTCAGCTTAGCCCTGGCGGGGACTGCCCCAGCCTATTTCTGTTGCAGGGGTTCCCTAGAGAGAAGATAAATGTATCAGGCTAGAAGCGGCATGCCATTTTTTTGTTGTTTGAGTCAGGGTCTCACTCTGCTGGCCAGGCTGGAGTGCAGTGACACCATTACAGCTCGCTGCAGCCTCAACCTTCTGGGCTCAGGTGATCCTTCTGCTTCCGTCTCCCAAGTATCCAGGACTACAGACATGCACCACCATGCCCAGCTAATATTTTTAGTTTTGTAGAGACAGGGTCTCAATATGTTGCCTAAGCTGGTCTCGAACTCCTGGTTCAAGCAGTCCTCTGCCTTGACCTCCCAAAGTGCTAGGATTATAGGCATGAGCCACCACACCTGGCCTCTAAGCCATTTTTAATGGCATTTAAATAGTATCTACCTCCTCGGGTTCCAATTCTAATCTACTTTATGATAGTCATTTGACTTCTAAATGACTTAAATGTCCAGGGCCTAGTTAAGAACCCTTTCAGGAAATTGGGTCCGACTGTAATCATCAGTACAGATAAGTGGATCGTCTCTCATGGTTTCTACTTTGGAGATATTGTTCTAGGAGATACTGGTTCAGAAATCATTCTTATATTATTTTCTGGATTTGCCTCATGGTAGAAGACTTCGGTGTTCATTTCCTTTTATGATGTTCATTCTAGAGACATTAATTTACACATACAAACCCTATAGTTTGCCCAGTGTGGCTTAGATTATAAATCTCTAAAAGGAAAAATTCAAGTGTATTATGATTTCTTTAATTCCTTTTAGCAAGGTGGACACAGGTATTTACTTAATTCCTAAGGAATGTCTCTGCTTTCATAGAATTTGTATACTTCTAGGAAAAGAGAAATATAATTAGCAACAACAAAAATGTCACAAGGTGACAAGTGCTGTGAAGAAAAACAAATACGAGAACATTAGAAAGTGACCACGAGTGGACTTGGTTTCTTGATAGGGCAAGTTGTGAAAAGGTCTGAGGGAGGCGAGGGACATGCAGGTACCCGGAGGAGGGATGGTGGCAGATGCAAAGACTCTACAGAGAAAGCATGTTTGGAATGAAAATAGAGGCCACTGTATGTCTGGAGTGAAGAGGAGATAGGAAAGACACTCCAAGGTGATCAGCAGAGGTATGAAGGAAGACCCACATAAAGAGCAGGCTATGGAAACTGCACAGTCCAGCATGACTGCAGCCCAAGGCACAGGTGGGTTTCACAAAGATGAGGATGGGACCATCTGGGAGCTTTTGTAACTTACTGAACAGGCAGTGGATTTCTGTTTGTTTATTTAAGTTGCTCAAATGAAGGCGCCAAAAGGTAAAAACGTTCAAACCACAGAAGATTGTAAACACTGACTAGCAGACCTCCCTTCCTTCCCTGATCCCAGTTTTTCCCAGAGGCAACTATGACTCTTTTCTTTTGTAACTTCCAGGGATATCCAGTTATTTATAACCATGCATATTTATAACTCTGTTGCCCCGTTTTGTGTGCAAACAGTAGCACATTGCATGGTCGGTTGTGTACCTAGCTTTTGTCATACAGAAGATTCTGATAAACATTCCATAACAGAACCTCCAGGATTCCTTTCGATGGTCACATAGTATTCTACTGGATGCAAAGACCTTGCATCTCTGGGTTCTGGTTCTTGGGTCTTGATTTGTTTCTGTCTGTGCTATTCAACTCGCTGCAACTACTGTTTATCTCCACCATTACCTCTCAGTTGGACTTGTACAGTGGTGTCTTAACCAGTCTTATTGCCACTACTCCTGAACTTTTCCAAAAATACTCATCACCTAGCAGCTGGCATGATCATAAAAAGGTAAATCAATGCTGTTATGAGCTTGATATGGAAACATTCCTCGACCACATTGCAAACTGTTTGTGGCATATTGCAGAATGTTAAAGATAGTTTTAGAGTCTATTTTCTAAAATAGGTGCCAGCATATATATTTATAATCTGTAATTTATGAGAAGGTATCTCAATTTAAAAATACTGCATAAGATTCTACTCCTGAATAAGATGAATGTAATAGTTAATGTTATGTGTCACCTTGGCAGGGCTGCAGGATATTTGGTCCAACATCATTCTGGGTGTGTCTGTGAGGGTGTTTTTGCATGCAACTAACATTTGAATCATAGACTGAGTAAAGTGGATTGCCCTCTCTAAGGAGCAGTCCTCATCTAATCGATTGAAGCTCTGAATAGAATAAAAAGACTGACCTTTCCTTGACTAAGAGGGAATTCCTGCTGCTTGACTTATATGAGCTGGAACATGGGTCTTTTCTGGCCCTCAGATTCTAACAAACATCAGCTCTTCTTGCATCTTGAGTCTGCTGGCTTTCAGAATGGAACATGTCGACTCTTGGTATCCAGCTTGTTGACAGCAGATCTTGGGACTTCTCAGCCTCCATGAGCATGAGAGCTAATTCCTTGGCTTATTATCTATATACCTCTCTATATCTATATACATCCCCATACTTGTATATATACACATATACACACACACATTCTGTTGGTTCTTTTTCTCTGGAGAACCCTAGCACAATGGATTAAGAAAACCTCACCCTGTCTCTCCCACTGAGTGTAGCTATGAAGCCTGGATAGACTGCATGGAGCAACTATTTGAAGACACTGAGGAGTAAATAGTAATAAGCAATTGAGGCAAGAAAAATATAATTGGAAGGCTCACCAAACTGATGCTGAGTTACCTATTCTTCCTCCAGGATACCCCATCCTAGACTCAGGCAGCCTGAAATTGAGAAACGGGCACCAGGGCACAGACAGGAAGAGCCCTAGGAGAATCCCTTTTGTCATGAGGAACAGGAAAGGAATTTCCTGGTGCTCGGAGTGAGGCAGTACCCGTTTGGTTTCTTCCTTCCTTCCTTCCTTCCTTCCTTCCTTCCTTCCTTCCTTCCTTCCTTCCGTCTTTCTCTTCCCCCATCTCTCTCTCTCTCTCTCTCTCAGAGCAGCTGTGGCTACAATTCTCCCTGTCTTCTCCCACTGCTTCTCGCTTCTCTCTGGATGGAGGAATTAATACAATGTTGGGAAGTGTGGGCAGAGAAGTGTTAGTAAAACCCACCTTTATGACTGGAGAACTGAAAAAGGGAGGCCTGGGGAACTGCAAAGTACTGGGGAGACTGTGGAAAGGGAAGAGGAATTTGGGGAAATGATCCCACACAGTTGTTATGAACAGCTGGGCTTACCTCTGAGTTGTGCATGCACAGACCCACTCTGAAAAGATAAAAAACTTTGACAACTGCCCAAATCTCAGACTGGCCACTAAGCAGCACACACACACTCACAAAAACCTGAGTAGCACTGAAAGACTTTGAAAATGGAACTGACTCAAAACCACAACCCACAGAAGGCTAGCCAGGACTTGCAGACTGAACCCAATCAGGTCGACCCCTGGCTACACAAAAAATATCTACATTCTTCATAAGATGTAAGTAAGACATGTTTCCTAACACATAGCATATTCCAATAGCTTATGATACAATCCAAAAGTACTCAGCATACGAAAAACAAGAACAAATCTCGACTCTCATGGGAAAGACAATCAACAGACACCAACACGAAGATGATAGGAAATCATCTGACAAGACTTTAAAACAGTGATGAGAGTAATCCTCCAAGAATGGCAAACTTTGTTGAAATGAATGGAAACGAAATGGAAAGTTTCAGCAAATAAACAGTACAAACAAGAGTTAGACAGGAATTTTATAACTAAAAATAATACAAAAACTAAAAGCACTCATTGGATGGGCTTATTGGTAGAATGGAAATGACAAAGTAAATAGTCAGTGAACAAGTAGATAGATATATAGAAATTGTACAATCTGAAAAAAATGATGGAGACAGATGAACAGACACCTGGAGACTTGTGAGATAAGGCCCAATGGTTTTAAGTTTGTGTTACTGGAGTCCACGAAGGAGAGGAGAAAGAATATGGTACAGAAAATATTTGAAAAATAACAGCTGAAAATTCAGTTTGAAAAAGACATAAATGTACAGATTTAGGAAGCTGAGAGGATACTACCAAGAATAAGCCCAAAGAAATCTATACCACACACATCATAATAGAACTGTTCAAAACCAGAGAGAAACAAAGCATTATTTATGGGGAAACAATGAAAGTTAGAACAATCAAAGTAGCTGGATCTCTCACCGGAAACCAAAGAGACCAAAGGGAAGTGAATAAGATTTTTAGAGTGCTGAGAGAAAAGAACTGTCAACCCCACATTCTATGTCCTGCAAAAATATCCTTCAGCAATGAAATGGAAATAAAGATACAGATGAAGAAAAACAGAGGATATGTGGTCAGCAAACTTGCGGTTGGACCTATTTTTTAAACAAGGGAAATAATACTAGAAGGAAACTCATCACGTTAGGAATGAAGAAAGAACACAGACCGCTAAGCAAATACTCTTCTTTACTTGAATTCTTTAAAATGCACTTGGGGCTGGGCTCAGTGGCTCAGCCTGTAATCCCGTGCTTTGGGAGGCCGAGGTGAGTGGATTGCCTGAACCTGCGGGTTTGAGACCCGCCTGGGCAACTTGGCGAGACCTCATCTCTACAATAAATCAAAAATCAGCCAGGCGTGGTAGCGCGCACCTATAGTTCCAGCTACTCGGAAGGCTGAGGCGGAAGGATCGCTGGAGCCCAGCAGGTCGAGGCTGCGGTGCCAGGGAGCGGCCACTGCACTCCAGTCTGGGCGACAGAGTGAGACTCCAACTCAAAAAATAAAATAAAATAAAATAAAATGCACTTGAAGGTTGAAAGCAGAAATGTTAACACTGCCTTCCAGTATTTCCAGCGTGTCTTTCAACAGATGCAATATACGGGTATAAGACAACTTCACTGTGAAAGCAGGATGGAAGACCGTATGTGGTAAGATTCCTACATTCCACTTGAAGTGGTAGATTCTGTGAAGACTGTGAAAAGTTAGAGTATTAGCATAATCTAGAAAGTTTTATAAAATACATACAAAAGATATGTAACAGATATATTAAATACATATATTTAAAAGTTGGAGTCTTATATGTATTTAATTATACATTGTGTATATATATATATATATATATATATATATATATATATTTTTTTTTTTTTTTTTTTTTTTTTTTTTTGAGTCAGAGTCTCTCTCTTGTCACCCAGGCTGGAGTGCAGTGACACACTCATAGCCACCGTAGCTTTGACCTGCTGGGCTCAGGCGATCCTCCTGTCTCAGCCTTCCAAGTAATTGGAATTACAGGCATGCCCTACCATATCTGGCTAAATTTTTGATTTATTGTAGAGATGAGGTCTCACCAAGTTGCCCAGGCTGGTCTTGAACCCCTGGGCTCAGGCAATCCTCTAGCCTCGGCTTCCCTCCCAAAGTGCTGGGATGACAGGCTGAGCCACCGCACCAGGCCTATACATTATATTAAATGTTATATATAATATATTAATTATTATATAGTATATAGATATAGTAATACATTATATATTAATATATTAGTAATATATTAATATATATTAAAATGAAATACAAGAAATGTTCAAATAACCTAGGAAAGAAGAAACAATGGAACAGAACAAAATAAGTGGGATACAAACAATAAAATGTTAGACCTAAGTCCAAACATACCAATAATTACATTAAGTATAAATGGTCTAAACACAGCAATTAAAAAAGAGATCGTTAGGGTGTTTAAAATTACCATAACCCAAGTACGCATATATGTTGTCTACAAGAAACTCACTTTCACTGTAATTGCAAAATTATGTGAAAAAGAAAAAGATAAAAACATACATACCAGGTAAACCCTAATTAAGAGAAAGCTGGATTGGCTACATTGACATCAGACAAAACAGACTTCAGAGCAAAGAAAATTACTAGGGATAAAGAAGGACATTGCATAATGTTAAAAGGGTTAATTCACCAAGAAGACATAAATCCTAAAGGTGTGTGCATCTAACAAAAGAGCTTCAAAATACATGTAGCAAAAACTCACAATGAAGAAATAGATAAACTCATAACAGTTGGCAACTTCAACACTTCTCTCTCAGTAATTGATAGAATTAGTAGACAGAAAGACAACCAGGATATAGAAGAAGTGAAACATCAACCAAGGGATCAAAAGAAATTCCCATCAGTAGGGGAATGGCTGAATAAGCTATGATAAATAATGTTCACATCCAGAGCTGCAACACATGACACAGCTCGAGGGGTCCTTGCAGATAAACCGAGCTGTGTGGTGCATGTCCCCCTTAAGTGTAGGGAATAGGTCTGCCCACACTCTAAAATGTTCCGCATCCTTTGAGAAGAATGAGCAGTTCCCTGAGAAAACTTACACTATTTTTGAGGTAGTAAAGCGATATCCAGAAAAGCATACATTATGTGGTCTCATGTTTCTAAGACAAACAAGGCAGATGCATGCTTGTGTGTTGGTGTATGAATATTTGAGGAGGTTGGTTGAGTGAAAGAATATACGCTTGACTGGGAAGGAGGCGGGAGAGGTGAAGCATGTGGGTGGAGGAGGTGAGAACAGTGGGACAGGGACCCAAGCAAAAAAGGAAAAGAAAAATAAAATCTACACTTAAAAATATGATCACATGTATACACTTTTATAAAACAACGAGTATCTGTAAAAATAGTGTTTAATCTCAAATATTTAAAAAGGACAAATATTCTTTTATTCTGTTGCTTAAAACCTTTCCATGATTTCCCATTGTGCTATAAATAGAACGTAGACCCTTTGCCATGACCTACAAGATCTTAGCCACCTCTTCTGTGTCATGTGCCACTACTGTCCCCACCCAGGCCAGTCTCTTTCTGCACTGGATGCCTTTGCAATCGCAGTTTCCTCTGCCTGGAAATGCTTTTGCCACAGGTCTTTACATGACTGGCTTCCACTCATGCTGGTAGACTCTCTTATCTGCCTACCCAACAGCCATGCTCTCCTTCTTAACCACCAGAATGCTGATTTTAGTTCAGAGAGCAATAAATATGTCCATTTAAAATAGATCTCCCAAGTCTACAGTTCTGGCCAATGGGATATAAGTGGAAGTTACTGGTTGCAGCCTCCTAGAAGCTTTTTTTTTCTTCCTCGAGTTGGTGTCTCACTCTTTTGCCCAGGCTGGAATGGCACGAGCACAACTCGCCACAGCCTCGACCTCTCTAGCTCAGGCAATCCTTCTGCCTCAGCCTTCCAAGTAGCTGGGACTACAGGCACACGCTACCACCATGCCGGGCCAATTTTTTAATTTTTTGTAGAGATGAGGTCTTGCTATGTTGCCCAGGCTGGTCTTGAACTCCTCCCAAAGTGCTGGGATTACGGGCATGAGCCACCACATCCAGTTTCTGGAAAACTTTTTTTAAAGAACGGAACCAGCTGACATCCTCTCCCTTCCTCTACCTTCCTCTTCCCTTCTGCATTTTCTGGCCATGAACATGGCTGTGAAACTAGAGCTGAACTTCTCAAAATGTGCTCCCCTGGTCAGTAATCTCAGCGTCACCTGGAAACTTATAAATGCAAATGATCAGGCCCCATCCCAGACTCAGTGAATCAGAAACGCTGAAGTTCAACAAGCCCTTCAGGTGTTTCTCATACTCGTGAAATTCAAAAGCCTCTGAACTAGAAGATTGAAGCCTCTCTAGAGATTGCCAAGAAACTGGGTGAAATCAACAGACCTCTAGCATCATGGAGCCACTGGACCAGACTCAGATGCCTTCTCTGTGCTTGAAGTTATGTGAACAAGCAGTCCCTGTGTGGTTAGGCACTGTGGTTAGGTTGCCGTTACCTGCAACTGATTGCAATTCTAACGGATAAGTCATTTTAAAAATCTCAGCTTGACCATTGTCTCTTTGGAGAGGCCTTTCCTGGCTACTCTGCTTACGCCCTTCATTCTCCCCCAAAGTCTTGCTCTATCATCCCGTCCTGTTTGCTTCCTTTATTTCGTGGTGGTTTGTTTCCCTGTAAGGATGTAAGCCTCATACCAGCAGGGCCATTGTCTTTTTTTTGAAGAATGGATGCTTCATAATTACTAGCAAAATGACTTAAAGAACTTTACAACTATACATTCCATTTAAAAATCATATATTTTTCAAAGGTTCAAAGAAAACATAATTCATTACAGATAATTTCAAAGAAAAAAACTTAGTTGAAAAAGTAACACACACGCAAGTTAAAAAAAAAGAATGCAAACAATACAGAAAGGGTCCTCTGTGCTGACCTGAGAACACTCGCTGCCTTACTTTTGAGTGGCCTATCAATTCTAAAACCATAAACAACTAATAAAATAGCTACATAAGCGTTCAAAGTGCCCCAGAAATGAGCACTGCATGAATCCAGCCTTTCTTGGGCAGCCTTATCTTCCATCGGCATCATTTTGTACCACATGGCAGTCAAAGCAGGAGACATGTTTCTAAAGCTTCATATCATATCTAAACACAAACATTCAAATAAAAATAAAAATTCCGATCATGTTTCTTGTGCATGCCACAAGACACGCACAATTAGGTTTTAATTGGGAGCGAAAACATTCTCTCACCCACATTCCTACTTTGCCCCTGTTAGTGTCAAGCTTGGTCCAAGGCTAACATCGCTGCAAATAAATGGACCCTTCTCTGGCACCAGTCCTGCAGGCACATTTGGGATACAGATGGGGATGTTCCCTGCAGACGAATTTGGGGTCTCTGCTCTCTGCTTGTGGGAGTGAACCAAGGAACCCCAGTGACCCTGTTATGGGACAGGTCGATTTTCTTAGTTTTATCTTTACCTCGTATAAAATTGCTGTGGTCAGTCCTTTGGAAACCCATATCCCTCGATTATTTCTTCTGAAACGATCAGTTGCTGTGTCACATTTAAGTAAATTGTTTAAATACTTTTCTCAGTGAAGCGCAACGCAATCAACAAAAAGAAAGTTACAGTCCTTCCTGTCCATTCTCTCTTGAGGGGTTCCCAGGATCTGGATGGCCCCCACTAGGAAAGAAAAGCAGCAAAAAGGGCTCAAAGTAGAGTGAGGAACTGCTCATTAAAGAAAAAAGGAGCCCTGGTGTTTCTTGAGACCGTTTCCTCCCTTACAGAATCAGGAGAGACCAGAGTAGTTAGAGTTTCCTGGAAGGCCCTTCTAACTGCTTGGAGCTATACGGGGATGTCAGTAGCATCCCAAGTGCAAACTTGAGACTCTTCAGAAGCTGACATCAGCTCAACATGGTAGATTTTCTTTCTTTCTTTTTTTTTCTTTATCAGTGAAACAACTTTAATCTATGAGAGACAATGAATGGGTCTCCATCTGAGTAACATCTACCTGGAATTATATGAGAACCAGAATCAACGGTACCAGTCTGACTTTATAATGACAACATTCCAGACAAGGCTGGTCTTCTCCCCAACCCAGCCAACAGTATAAGGACTATTTGGGGCGCTTGTTGAAAATACTCCCGGAGGTTCGGACTCAGTAGGTTGTGGTGGAGCCTGGGAATCTGCATGTTCAACAAGGTTATCCAGATGATTCTGAGGGAGGTGCTGTGCGGTCCACAGTTTGAGAAACATTGGTTTTGAGGGGCGAGGCCAGAATTGCTTCTTTCCCGGAATAAGACCTTCTGCAGGCGGTGACCCAAGACAGCCAGACTGCTTAATGCGTCCTCCTTGAAGAGGTCTCTGGTGAGAAGCCCATTCATACTCAGCCTCAAGGACTCAGTCTCCATTGTGCCCAGCTCTTTAAGTGGATTCAGGATAGGGCTCAGCACTTGGCTGGACTTGAGGATAAGCAGCAAAATCCCAAAGTACCAGAGAAGTTGTGGCCGCTTCTGGTCTGGAGGCCCATTGTATCATCGTCTCCTTTTCATTGATGTCGGACTAAGGAAACTGGATAGACCCACACGGACAGTATGTTGCTTGGGTATGGGTGAATGTACACAGCCAGAGCAAACTCTGTCTGGGGAAACTCAGAACAGTGAATTCCAGTTTGATACACAGCATCAATAACTGACTGTACATCTGTGTATGGCATCTGGATGGGAAATCCTGTGACCTGGATCAAAGACAGAACAACACGTACACCCATGTTACAATCTGGGAATCTGGAACTACTATGTGCAAAAGATCCCAGGAGTCTCAAAGAAATGGTAGCTCCTAAATAATCCGTTTTTTTGTGGGTGCTGATTATATTCTAGGTGTAGCTAAAAACTTCACATACATATTTCATTCTCAAACAACCTATGGGTCGGTTCTTTTTATAAGCCCCACCATACAGAGACTAGCACAATCAGCTTCGTCTGATGCCAAAGCCTGCATATTTAGCATTCTACTTACTTTCACCCTTTCTAGGTAGCAGACTGCTAACCAGGAAAGTACTCGGTCCTATGGAGGAAGGATTTCAGTGAGAATTTGGGAGGAATTTATTCAACATTGATTCGGTTTGTATTTATTAAGTGACTACTATGTGACGAGATTAAAGGATTGTGGAACATGGTTCTATGCAAAATTATCTATTTAATAATACACAGATGATAATCATAAACCCCTTTAAGCCTAGGGTTGCTTACCTCGGAGGATTTTTCTGATCTGTATGTTTGTTCATGTATTCTTTCCATGTGGTTGTGTCTTTCCCATGACTACTTAATAAAACACAGTGCAATTATTTGCTTTCTGGTCTGTCTTCCTCACTGGCCTGTCATCTCTGGTGGCTGCACAAGATTGTATCTGTCTATTATTGCCTTAACTCCAGTGCCTAGCACAAAGCCTGGCACATAGAATTAAAAGAACAGATGGCATCTGCTAAATGCTTACTAGGTATTGTTAGGTGCTATGGTAAGTAAGTATTAACTCACATAATCCTCAACACACAATGGCAAAAGAGATCACTTATTTTTTTATTCCTATTATCCTATGGGGTGGATGGTATAGAGAGAGGTTGAGAACCTGCCCTAGGTCAAAGCTAGTGAATGGTTAAGCTAGGATTTAAGCATAGACTGCAGGGTTTAGCCTAGGTTTGTTCTTATTGATGGTGTCTTATTAAATAGCTAATTTTACATAGGAACCCCAAGTTTTAAACCTTGACATATATATACATACATACGCACAACTATGTCTTATTTGCTTGTTTACCTTTTAATTCTATTAAAACAAAGCAAAACAAAAGTAACTTCTTCCCTATTCATGAATGAAGAGTTCCTGGAGATCCCTCCCTGGCGCCCAAGTACTCAACTTCTGACAGATGTTGTACTTCGCCTGCCCAGAGAGTTCCTCTAAGAGACATCTCCTAGTCTACAGGATGTTAGTAAGAAGGAATCTCAGCCTTGGGAGGCTGGGGTTTTCGAGGGCTCTCTGGACCAGTCTACAGGGAAGAGGAGGTGAAGGGCTGCCCAGAGGTGGAGGTGGAGTGGGAGAAAGAAAGGATGGCCCTAACAACATGCCAGATGCCCACAGTATTTGCTCACGGACTTGCTAGGTTTAAGGCACCTTTTTACCATCCAAGAAGATGTCAGTGGGTTGGTGAACATATAAAGAAGGGAGGCCAGGAGAACGGTCCAGGCTGAATGTATAAATTTGGAATGACAGTTGACCTTTCATATCTATGGGTCCTGCATTCAGAAATTCAACCAACCATGGATGGGAAATAGAAAAAAAACCAGCAAAAAATAACAATACAATATGAAAAATAACACAATTTAAAAATATAGTATAATAATTATTTTCATAGCACTTACATTGAGTTAGGTATTGTAAGTAATCTTGAGATGATCTGAAGTATACAGGAGGATGTGTGTATGTTATATGCAAATGCTATGCATTTTTATTTATTTTATTTTTTATTTTTGAGTTGGAGCCTCACTCTGTCACCCAGACTGGAGTGCAGTGGCACACTTCCGGCCACCGCGGCCTCAACCTGCTGGGCTCTGACGATCCTTCTGTCTCAGCCTTCCGAGTAGCTGGAACTACAGGCATGCGTTACCACGCCCGGCTAATTTTTTTGATTTACTGTAGAGACGAGGTCTCGCCAAGTTGCTCGGGTGGGTCTCAAACCTGTGGGCTCAGGCAGTCCACTCACCTCAGCCTCCCAAAGTGCTGGGATTACAGGCTGAGCCACCGAGCCCAGCCTATGCATTTTTAGATGTATATTTTATATAAGGGACTTGAGCATCCTTGGATTTTGGTATTCATGGGGGTCCTGGACCAAATTCCCTGAGCATACAAGGGACCATTGCAATTTGCATATACAAGATACTGCCCAAAATCAATGACAGGGAATCCAATCTAGAAATCAATTTTTAGGTTTCTTAGTTGCAAGATGGTTTCCTTTTGGGCATGTCTTTGCAATGTGTGTAGTTCATATGTCATAAAGCATGACTGGTTTCAAGAAAATGCCATGCATTATGGGCCTACTAATAACTTTTCTCTACATTTGAAATGTCTTGATTTATAAGTAAATGCATCTTTAAATACGTGTATATATGTGTGTATACTACATATATAATATGCACATATTATATATATTTATATTTTTTAGTCGGGGTCTCACTCTGTCACCCAGGCTGGAGTGCAGTGGCATGAGCTTGGCTCACTGCAGCCTCAAACTTCTGGGTTCAGGCAATCCTTCTGCCTTAGCCTCCCGAGCAGCTGGAACTACAGGTGGGCACCACCACACCCAGTTAATTTTTAAAACTTTTTTTGTGGAGATGAGGGCTTGCTATGTTGCCCAGACTGTTCTCCAACTCCTGGGCTCAGCGATCATCCTGCCTCAGTCTCCCAAAGTGCTGGGATTATAGGCATGAGTCACCACACCCAGCTAGTAAATGCATTTTCATGCTATAGCAACTATCTTCCATCAAGACAACAGACATTTTAGAGACGTTTAAAATTGCTATTATCTAGCAATTAACAACATAGATAAAAACAAACATCCTCAGTGCATTACATCATATACAAACCCAGTAAAATTCTTGTAGTCTTTCAAATTCACTGTCTTCTTCAGATGAAACAAAGCTTCCGGTGCTAAGCTCCAGCTTAGGTAGGATTTGTCGCAAAATGGAAGTACATTGTCGATTCCAGCGTGTTGGGTGTGTCGGTCTCCATTCCATCATTTTACACCTTAGAGTCCTTTCAATACTAAGGTAAGAATGCAAAGATAATGTTATGACCAATTACAACTCATTTAGTAAAAGTGATAAGAGTTTTGTCACTTTTATCCAAGTATGAGAATTATATTTTTTGACTTGGGAGGAAACCAGATCTCTATAGCTAGGGGTATCTGCCACCATTTACATTCATCAAGTTGGAGAGAAGTCTTTTTTTTTGAGTTGAAGTCTCACTCTGTCACCTATGCTGGAGTGCAGTGGCATACTCATAGCCAACCCAGCATCAATCTGCTGGGCTCTGGCAATCCTTCCGCTTCAGCCTTCCAAGTGGCTGGAACTACAGGCACCTGGCTAATTTTTTATCTATTGTAGAGATGAGGTCTTGCCAAGTTGCCCAGGCTGGTCTTGAACCCGCGAGCTCAGGCAATCTACTTGCCTCAGCCTTCCAAAGTGCTGGGATTACAGGCTGAGCCACTGAGTCTGGCCGAGAAGCAGGCTCTTATGGGCTTTGGAAAGCAAGAAGCCTTCCAGGACAGCCAGCAATGAGCTCTCCAAGGCACATCTCTTTTCAGTTGCCTGTGTGTGGGCAGCTGCCTCCTAGGTATGATATAAAAACACCTACCATCTGATTACTAGGTTGATGATAGTCCTACTCTTCGACACTCTCCTTTGATGTAGGACATTGTGTTTCCAAGAAACTGCCATCGTGAAAATTCAGGTATCTGGTCTCGGATGATATTAGCAGGGATGGGATTATGAGTAAATGAAACGCTGGATTGATAAATGTGGTGGGCAGCTTCCCCCACTGGAAGGTAAGCTCCTTGCAGGCAGGGTTTTTTTTCTACCTGTATACCCAGGCCCTGGCACGGTGCCTGGTAAGGAACATGCCAGGGAGGGGAGAGAAGGGAGACACAATGTGGATTGGCTGTGGGGGCTCCTCTTGAAAAGCCCCTCTGTGCAGGAGGATTAGGTGGGAACGATTCTCTAACTGCAGTGTGTTCTGGAAGACCGGCTGGGAGTCCCTTTTTGACTAAGTTTATAGCACAACTAAGCAGTGTGGAGTTTGCAGAGGGGCCTTGATAGTGGCTGTGTGTCAGAATCCCTTGCAGAGATTTATAAGAATATTTTCCCTCCTGAGCGGGTTTTCCTGCCCTCTGCTCCCACTCTCTGCTGGGACCATTCTCTTCCCTGACTTTCACCTCCACTGGTTCCTGTTCACCCCCCCTCACTCAGCAGGACATCACTCTTTCCCAGGAAGCCCCTGCAGCTCCTCCTCCCTCCAGACATCCCAAGAGCACACTCATTTCTTCCATCCTAGCATTTATCAGTGTGAGCTGCACTCACTGGTTTCCTTATTTCCTCCTCTGGCACCCAGATAGTGGTTCAGCGGGCCTGGCCTGGGACGCTGGCACCTGTAATTTTTTTTTTTTTAATATTTCTAGAAGCGATTCTAGTGAAAACCAGAAATTGGGAACGTTTCTTCCTTTTTCTGTTAAGAACTGGGGAATGAGAAGTGGGAATGACAGTGTGTGTGTGTTGGGGGGTATGCTGCATGCTGGAGAGAAAAGGAGTGACTCTGTCCTGATGGGTTGGAAGTGGCTCTCACGCTGGCCTGCTGTGTGAGAGGCAGTCGCTGGAGGCTGTCAGGCCCAGAAGCCTGTGAGTCCTTGGGTTTGACTGACCAGCCCTTCCAGGTACTCATGGGTATGTGTCTGAAAGCGGAATTGTTCAGGATTGGCTGCACTGCTGTTTCTACCAACAACTGTGATGTTTTTAGCACACCCGAAATCATGGGCCATTTACCTCCATGTCCTTCCCAGAAGTGTTAGCTACAGTGCTGTTATCACAATGGGCTCAGCGGAAATTATGCTGAGAACTTTCCATAGTGGCCCACTGGGTTTTCCAGAGTTACCTTTGCCTGTCCTTTCAAGGAATGCCCCAGATGGCAGAGGAGCCAGGGGGCTCAGTAGGACCAACTGTGATCCCCTCCCTGCCTTTTCATGCTTTCTGTTGCTGAATCTGGCAGGTATTTTGGAAGCCTGGGTCAGAGGACTGAAAGGTGGTTGAACAAGAGGTTGGGGGAAAACACGGCACCTGTACATCAGCTCTTCCACCATGCTTTTATCAGTATCAGAGTAAATTATTTCTTCAGGCTGAAAGACAGACAACGGAAAGTTAGGGAAGGTTCTAGAGAAGCCATCTTTACATCACAGTCACCCTGTGCTAACTATATTAAGGGGAATCCCAAACCAAGTTCTTGCAGCGAAACTCTCAATCACATAGGTAAAATGAAAGCCATGGTGTTTCCTTTGATTTACAGACTCCTTCACCAGAGCATGGGGGGGTGGAGGATAGATTCACAAAAGAAGATATTTTTCATGGGTTAGGCAGACCTGCTTCATTTATTCTGACATGCTTATTGATTCTACCAAATTATCCTTGGTAGCTGTTCTAGTCTCTTCCACTGTGACCTTGGCAAAGTCTCTTTTCCGAGTCTCAGTTACCACATCTTTAAAACAGGGACAATAATAGGGCCCACTGCTTTGGGGTCTTGGGAAGATTTTAAAATAAAGTAATACATGTAAAGCTGAGCACATACGGGATGCTCGGTTCACATCAGACTTTAATACTCTTTTTACTTGGTTTATCTTCTTTGTTTCTTTTAGCAGGCAGGAGCTAGTTCTTTGTGCATGTTTGTGTACACACACACGTACAGTCCATTTCAATCTCCCCTGTCTCTAAGGCTTTGCTCCAGGAGCCCCCAAGAGCAGGGAGCAATGCCTTTCCATGTTTCTTCTTGGGCAGGATTTTCTGGGAGGAGGGGGCGAACTTTTCAAGTCTCCCCTCCCCACCTAGCCCCCTCTCCTTGCTGGGCAAATGTAAAGGGCTGGGTTTAGATTTTTACTGTGGGACTCCTTAGCTGAGGAATAGAGGCAGATGTGGGGACAGGGACAGATGTCCCTCCCCCCAGAAGTGGAACGAGGATGGTGCAAAAAGTGGGCAACCCTTGATAGGCCTCTAGGTTCCCAAAGTGTGGTGGCCTCTAGACCAACAACCCAGCCCTGAAAGCATGCTAGAAACACACATCCTGGGCCCTTACCTCAGACCTACGGATTGAGGAGCTCTGGGGTGAGCGCAGTAACCTGCGTCTTGACAAGCCCACCCTGTGACTCAGATGCCTGCCATGGTTTGAGAACTACCAGATAAGAGGGAGTCTCAGAGCATGGCAGGATACAGAAGATCCTGAGAACAGAAGATGGACTTCAGCGTCACCTTGCAGGGGCCGGCAGCTATCCAGAGAGGATGGGTGGACTGGATTCCCTGACGGCTCTTACCCACGGCTGTCCAACCCATACCAGGAAACTCCTGTGGATTCCTTAGGCCACCTTCAAGCCCGAAAAAGAGGCCTGGGTGATGCTGACTTGAGAAATTTGGGGGGTGTTTGCCCACGTTCCTTTTCTGGCGATGGCTCCTTCCTGTCAGGGAACTCACGCCCTTCGAAACTTCGAGAGGAGCTCCCCCCGGACCCCTTCGAATGTCTCATCATACACATTCGAATGTGTTCCCAGTTGTGTGGAGCGAATGGTGTTCCCTCTAGATAGTGGTTTATACTGGGCTGTATGTGGCAAGGCGAAAGACTGAGGGGCTTTAACCCACAGGAAAGAAGCCAATAGAGATACAAGTCCAACACAGCCATGAGCTTTCTATGTATAGACCCAACTTGGCCAAAGGTTTTGGTGTCCACCCCCAGTTAGAGTGGCTTTTAAAAACACAATTTTGACAACGGCAGCCCTTGCCTTGGTGATGCTGGCTTCTGGCTGCCCCGAGGATGAAGGCCTGAGAGCCCTTGCCGGATCTCTGCTCACCCTCAGCTCATCTCTCCTGGCAGTGGCTGGGCTGCTTTTCAGCTCCAGGAGGGACATCTTCCTGTCACTGCAGGTCTTCCCACCCTCTGCTCCCACTCTCTGCTGGGACCATTCTCTTCCCTGACTTTTACCTCGGCCGGTTCCTGTTCACCCTCCCTCACTCAGCTGGACATCACTCTTTCCCTGCAGCTCCCTCTTCCCTCAGGTCCTCCTGCTGTGTGCTCCCAAGAGCACACTCATTTCTTCTGTAATATGAATAGCATTTATCAGTCTGAGCTGCACTCACTGGTTTCCTTATTTCCTCCTCTAGAACCCAAGTTCCAAGAACACAGAGACAGACGTGTCTTTTTCTTTGTCGTATCTGCACCCAACATAGCATTGGCTCATAGCAGGAAATAGTTAAGTATCATCTGGATGAATAAGAAAATGAGCATACAGGAAACAAACACCTCGTCTCTAAATACATCTATCTTCCCTAGGATGGTAACCAAAACCTCATCTCTAAATAGATCTTTCTCCCTCTAGGATGCGGCAATGCTTTGGTCACAGCTTTGGGATGGGCAAAGCAAAGCAGGAGTTGTCAAGGCTATAAATGTGGTTTGCTAAGAAAGAGGTTTATAGAAAGGTTTCCCCTTCTCTAAAAGGACTTTTCAAACAGGAAATATACGAATACATATAAATGCTTGCATCCGCATGAAGAAGGTTAGAAGGGTGCAGAAGAAACCATTGACAGTAGTTATTTCTTCAAGGGTGGGAAAAGTGTTGAAGGGGAAAGACTCTCTTCCCCTTATACACTTCGGTATTCTGATTTCTTCCCGCTCAACCACCATGCATTCTTTTTGATAGGATGAATTGCTTTTGAATAGACAAACCAGCACAGAGAAGAATGTAATGGACACCCCCAACACCTCTACCTCCCAGCTCCATCTGATCTTTGCTGTCTTCCATATCTGTTTTAGTTTTGTTTTTGTTTCAGAGACAGAGTCTTGCTCTGTCACCCGGGCTGAAGTGCAGTGGTATGATCAGGATTTATTGCAGCCTTGAACTCCTAGGCTCAAGGGATCCTCCCACCTTAGTCTCTCAAACTGCTGGGATTACAGGTGTGAGCCACCACATCTGACCTAGATTTTTTTTTTTTTAAATAAGACACTCAGACAGACTTGAAGTACTCTGTATACTGCTCCCTGATTGTGTTCCTTCTTTCTCTTCCCAAGGGTAACCTTTGATCTGAATTTGGTATTTATCATTTCCATGAATGCTTTTATAGAACACAGCACACACAGTACACACACACACACACACACACACACACACACACACACACACACACTTCATAGAAATAGTTTTGTACTGCATGAGTCATTTCACATCTTTCTATCACTTAATATTACATTTGATATATTCACTCATGTAGACATGCAGGGATCTCAGTCAGTGGTTCTCAAGCTTGGCTGTACACTGGCACCAACTCATTAGATTTCAGAACTCCTGATGGGTGGGGTCTGCCCGCAGAGATTCTTATATTGTGCTTATACAGTCATATTAAGAACTTCTGTAAATTGGTTCAGCTTTCACTGCTGTACAGATTTCATCATACAAGGACTTCACAATTCATGCATCAACTTTCCTGCTTGATGAATTGTCTCCAGGCATGTGTTATTTCAAACAATTCTACGATAAGCATTGTTGTACCTGTCTCCCTGTGAATGTTCCCCTAGGGGACACACTTAGAAGCTGAAATCGGTGGATGAAAGGTTATGCATTTTCGGCTTTGCCAGATACCATCATGTTGTTTTTCCAGAGTGTTTATGGAAGTGAATGTCCCTACTCTTTCTCTGCCTTTTTGCCATCACTTGGTCTGATCGCTTTTTTTTTTTGCCAATTTTGTGCATGCAAAATAGTTTAATTGGTTTAAATTGTGTTTCCCTGATTATGAGCAAAGTTGAGCACTTGAGTTTCTGCTTCTGTGAGTTATCTTTTGCCTGTTTTTCTTTTTCTTTTCTTTTTTTTTTTGAGTTGGAGTCTCATTCTGTTGCCCAGGCTGGAGTGCAGTGGCACACTCATGGCCGCCCCAGCACTGACCTGCTGGACTCTGGCAATCCTTCTGCCTCAGTCTTCCAAGTAGCCGGAACTACAGGCGCACGCTACCACGCCTGACAATTTTTTAATTTATTGTAGAGACAAGGTCTCACCGAGTTGCCTGGGTGGGTCTCAAACCCGTGGGCTCAGGCAATCCCCTCGCTTCAACCTCCCAAAGTGCTGGGATGACAGGCTGAGCCTGTTTTTCTACTGTTTTTTTCTGTCTCCCCCCGCCCACTCCGGGTTCATAGCTCCTAGTTTGTGGACTTTGCAGTTGCCTGTACCCACCATCCAGAAACAGCCGTTGACGTGGTGTTTGCAGGACCCTGCCACAACGACACTGAGAACATCGCAGACCCGCTGTCCAAGTCATCCAGGGGTTGGGCTCACTCCTGATCTCTCGCCCCTGAACTCCAGGTGGTGCATCTGTAGCTTTTCTTCCCATCTTCTTTCAGAGCAGGGGAATAGGGGAGCCCCATCACAGTCCCTGGCTTCAACAAGTGTGATGTCTGCTCTGGTTCTCTGGCTTTCGTGAAGCACCTTCAGACCTTTCTGCCCTCTCCACTTCAGCCCTGTCCTGCCCGTGTTTCTGTCCTGTTTCCATTCCGTGAGGTAGCTACTATGGTTGGGAGCCCAGATGAGCCTTGCTGTTTGTCAGTCTTAGAGGTGATCAGCACCATGGATGGGGAGCAGGAGGGCTAGGTCAGAGTAGAAACATCTTGAACATTATATGCTATGTTTTATGATGAAAATTTTGAAGATTCTATTTTAACATATATTTAACATGTTAAATATATGTTAATTTGAGGTGACAGTTTCTTCTCAATTTCTTTCTTCTGCAGATAAGGAAAGGGGCCAAAGTAGCCCAAACATGGCTGGGTGGCAGGGAAAAAATCAGTTTTTAAAAAATTATCATTGCCGAATAATTCAAAAAACCATCAACTATAAAGCCTATGAAGATCTGTTGCAACTAGTAAATGCTAGAAACAATGGTAACGCTCGTGCAGACACACCTAGAAAAATAGAATTTACCTGTATACTTTGTGCTTTTGTCCCTTGGACACTTTTTGGAAGCAACTGTTTCCAAAAACTTTCCGTGTCAAAAAGTACCGCCATGGGTGTATTATTTTGTTGAATATTAAACCAGACCTATTAAAACACGAACATAAAATCAGTGTAGGTCCATGGGAGCACAGGCCCGTAGTTGGTGAGGATGCAGCAAGTTTTACACCTTAGACCCAAGGAAGTGGCAGAAGCCAAGGGGGGTTCTGAGGCGGGAAACAGGAGATGCCAGGGTGTCGTGATCGCCAGGCAGCCTCACTGGTTCTCAACCTTGGAGGTGCTGCAGAGTCCTCTGGGGGAACATTAGGGATACAGGAGTGCCCAGGCCCCCAGGGAATCTGATTGAATATCTCTATTTTCTTCAGAGTTCTCCAGGTGACTCTAATGTGTAGCCAGGGTGACACTTGAGAAGATAACTCAAAGTAAGATTTCCCCCATACTTACATTTCTGTCATCAAACAAACAATCTACACTTTGTAAGGGACAAAATGGGTCCAACTGCTTATGACATTGCCCAGTTGATGGATTCCAAAGCAAATATTCGCCAGCTTCTTGAGTTAATACATAAGCCACATGTCCCTGAATGAGGAAAAGAGTGAAAGTCATTCTGGGTAGATTTATTTCAGTGTTGTATGTGGACATTAGAATGTGATGATTCAGATTTCTTTTTTTTAATGGGTTATAACTTAGTGAATCTATAATGTTACCTTAGCCAACAACACGGGTAACCTGTATAATGTCAGACAGGTGAAGCTGATACAGAAATCATCTGAAAACTTTGAAATGTTAGTACTGATGGCTTTCTGCATTTGCAGATTAATGGCTTTTGGTGGGGCAGGGTTAGATGAACCAAGGTACTTTTTTTTTTTTTTTTTGAGTTGGAGTCTCACTCTGTCACCCAGACTGGAGTGCAGTGGCTGCTCCCGGCCACCGCAGCCTCGCCTGCTGGGCTCTGGCGATCCTTCCGAGTAGCTGGAATTACAGGCGAGCGCTACCTCGACCGGCTAATTTTTTGATTTATTGTAGAGATGAGGTCTCGTCAAGTTGCCCAGGCGGGTCTCGAACCCGCGGGCTCAGGCAATCCACTCACCTCAGCCTCCCAAAGGCGCGGGATTACAGGCTGAGCCACCGAGCCCGGCTGAACCAAGGTACTTATAAACATAGCATCTTGTCTATAATGAAAGGGAAAGCCCACTAATACTAGTTCTTAAAACTCACTAGTCGTAATCATGTAAAAGCCGGGCTTGGTGGCTCATTAGAGTCACCTGGAGAACTAATCTCAGCACTTTGGGAGGCTGAGGTGAGTGGACTGCCTGAGCCCGCGGGTTCGAGACCCGCCTGGGCAACTTGGCAAGACCTCATCTCTATAATAAATCAAAAAATCAGCCGGGCCTGGTGGCACATGCTTGTAATTCCGGCTACTCGGAAGGCTGAGGCGGAAGGATCGCTGGAGCCCAGCAGGTCGAAGCTGCGGTGGCCAGGAGCGGCCACTGCACTCCAGCCTGGGCGACAGAGTGAGACTCCAACTTGAAAAAACAAAAACCAAAAAACAAACTTGTCATTTTAGTTGATTTTCAATGTCTATGCAGGGGATACAAATTACAAATATGCATAACATTATATCATCCAAAAGAAAACAATGATGTATGCAATCTTTATGATACATAAAATTATCACATTTGGCATCATTTTCATGAAAACCCAAATCATCACATTCCTTAATGTTGTATCAAACATAAACAAAATCAGTTCAAATTAGGGAAAATGTATGCCAACATCATCATTTGACAATAAAAACTTAAAAAGTTAAAACCCTACAATTTGTCTCATTTAGGAAACAAAAGGATATGAAAATTATTTTATCATTATGCCCAATGAAGGAAATCATAGCAGATAGAAGAGGTCTTTTCCACCATAAAATTATTTATACCGATTTATTAAGCTAGAAACACTAGCTTGAGAGGTACTGGTATATTCCATTTGTAATCATTTCTGCACAGTGAACAATTGTCTTAGATTTCAAGCACAGTGAAGAAAATATTATCCTGGGAGTCTTTTTTGTTTTTGAGTCTCGGCCACTAAGAGCTCAAGGCTCTCTGGGAGAAGCCTGGTGTCTTGAAGGCATTAAAATCAAGCAGCGGGCTGCACTCTGGAAATGCTCTTTAATCCATACAAAGGCTGCCTGAGTGGCAGAGCCCAGACTTCTCGCACTGGCACTGGAACACCCGAGAACACTTGTTATGAAAGATTCACACCAATGTCTCTTTCTTCCTTCTTCCTTAGCCGCTGTGCTTCCTTTTCCATTTTCTTCCTCTGCTGTTCTGCTGTTCTTTTTTCTCTGTCTGCTACTTTCTGCTGCCTCGGGACTTCTGCTTGCCAGGCTGTGTCGTCTTCTTCCCACGTGTTGATATTTTCTTGCCAGGTATCTAAGTCACCTCATTTCAAAGACTGATGGATAAAAGGCGTATCATGTGCTGCTGATCTACTTGAGAAAACTGTACTACCATCTGAGATACCAAAAGTTAACGCTTCTCTCTTCTTCTTTTTTTTTTTGAGTCAGAGTCTTACTCCGTCGCTCAGGCTGGAGGGCAGCGGCACGCTCATGGCCACCGCAGCCTTGACCTGCTGGGCTTAGGTGACCCTTCCGCTTCACTCTTCCAAGTAGCTGGAGTTACAGGCATGCACCACCACACCTGGCTAATTTATTTATTTATTTATTGTAGAGATGAGCTGAGGTCTCGCCAAGCTGCCCAGGCTGGTCTTAAACCCCTGAGCTCAGGCAATCCTCTTGCCTCCGCCTCCCACAGTGCTGGGATTATAGGTCTGAGCCACCACACCCAGTCTCTTCTTAATGACGATTTTCTGAGTTTTCCTCCTTTAAGGTGTCATGTCCTTAACACAATCAGGTTTCAGTTGTTCCAAAGCGACTTGCCGACTTGCCGTGTGGCCACATTCCCATTCCTTTCTTTGTTTTTCACACTTGTGGGGGCCACTTCATCCCGGGAGGTCACCCTTAGGAGTTGATGAATAGTCAACAGTAGTTGGCAAAGTGATTTGGTCTCCACTTAGTTTCTGGCCTCTGCCAGATCTGCATATTAATCTCTTTAGGAATGAGAATACTGTTGCTAGGCAGGTATAAACTTTAAAATAACCGACATTGTGTGATGGCCATGGAGGGAATAAAAATCTGCTCCCCGCCTCCCAGGCTGCCCAGAGGAGGCTCCCAGCGGCCGTGGGCCACGTGCGCACACAGGAGCTGCCAGGCGCCTCCTCGAACTTGAGTTCCACACCTTCGATCCCCAGCCCTGTTCATTCAAAGCCGGAGCGCCGCTGCCAGGGCCACCCCTTCCTCGAGAATCCCCCTGCTTCAGATTTCGAAAAGCCTCTTTTAGGGCTTTTAAACTTTTTTGAAAAGAAAAAAATTCCAGAGCTCCAGAAATCCTCAGACCCCGGTTACCTTGAGGACTCAGATGAGAGAACTTGAGAGCCAGTGCTGCCATGTAAGGTCCTGCCAGGATGTTCCCTGACAGCAATACATTTGTTATTGTTAAAAAAAAAATCGGTACATTATGATGATTTCTCAACAGATAATATTAAAGTGTTTTGAAGGGCCAGGCTCATGCCTGTAATCCCAGCACTTTGGGAGGTTGAGGCAGGAGGATTGCTTGAGTCCAGGAATTTGAGACCAGTCTGGGCAACAAAGTAAGACCCTATCTCTACAAAAAAATTTTAAAATAGCTGAGAATCAGCTACGCAGGAGGCTGAGGCTGGAGGATCGCTTGAGCCTAGGAGGTTGAGGCTGCAGTGAGCCATGATTGCATCACTGCACTCCAGCCTGGGCAACAGAGTAAGAGACCCTGTCTCTTATAAAATAAAATGTTTTAAGGTAGGGACACTTTTGTCTAATTCACACAGGTGCTGTATGAACTGGCCCTGCTTTGGTTAGAATATAACTGGAGACTGAGGGTGAGCACCAGGCAGAGACAGGAAGTGGAAGCCGGCATATGGCAGTAATGAAACCAAGTGGAGTTTGAAGCCAGTAAATTAAATCTGGGAATAAGACTTGGAATCAGACACTAAAGGGAAAGCGAACAGGAAGCCAGCCTGATGTTATTTGGCTCTGCACAATGATGCCTTTATTTTTCCATAGTTCTTTTTTTTCTCCTTAATTTTAAAGATGTGGGGTATGATTCAGGGTTAGGTATACAAATGGTCATTGTACAGGTAAAACTTGGGCCTCACTTTGGTCCCCACTTCACCTGGTTTGAGATCAGGTACCCTTATGGATGAGGTGTGTTCCCTCTCTCTCCTCTGGCAGTTTCCCTCTACTGCTGATCCCTTTCTTATAGTATTATGATGATAATTGTTCAGGGTCTGCTCATGACTGAGAACATGTGGTACTCAACTCTTTGTTTCTGTGATAGATCACTCAGTATCACAGACTCTAAATCCATCCAAGTTGCTATGAAGCTCATAATGTTGTCCTTCTTTATGGCTGCGTAGTATTCCATCATGTATATGTACCACATTTTTACCCAGTTCTCTTTCGATGGGCAGTACAGTTGGTTCCATGTTTTTGCTATTGTGAATAATGCTGCAATAAACATGCATGTGCAGGTATCTTTTCCATAGAGTAATTTGAGTTCCTCCAGGTATAGTCCCAGAAGGGGGGAGAGGGGGTTGCAGGGTCTATGGAAGGTTGAATTTTAGATCTTTTAGGAATTGCCACACTGCTTTCCACAGAGGTTGTACTAGTTTACACTCCCACCAACAGTAGAGAAGTGTTCCCTTTTCCCCTCATTCTCTCTGGCATCAGTTGTTTTTTGAGTTATTGATGATGGCCATCCTGACTGGAGTTAGGTGGTATTTTAGTGTGGTGTTAATTTGCATTTCTCTGATCATTAGTTACGCTGAGCATTTTTTCATGTATCTGTTGGTGGCTTGTATATCTTCTTTTGAGAAGTGTCTATTCATATCTTTTGCCCACTTTTTTTTTTTTCTGAGTTGGAGTCTCACTCTATCGCCCAGACTGGAGTGCAGTGGCCGCTCCCGCCCACCGCAGCCTGGACCTGCTGGGCTCCGGCGATCCTTCCGCCTCAGCCTTCCAAGTAGCTGGAAAGACAGGTGCGCGCTACCACGCCCTGCTAATTTTTTTATTTACTGTAGAGATGAGGTCTCGCCAAGTTGCCCATGCGGATCTCGAACCCGTGGGCACAGGCCATCCACTCACCTCAGCCTCCCAAAGATGCGGGATTACAGACTGAGGCACTGAGCCCAGCTTGCCCACTTTTTAATAGGGCTGTTTGTTTTTTTCTTTTTGGCACATTTGAGTTTCTTGTAGATCCTGGATATTAGGCCTTTGTCAGATATATAGTTGGCAAATATTTTTTCCCATTCTGTGGGCTGTCTCCCTGCTCTTTTGAAGGTTTCTTTTGCTTTGCAGAAGTTTTTCGGCTTGACGAGGTCCCACTTGTCTATCTTATCTCTTATGGCATGGGGTATTTGGGGTTTTGATCAGGAATTGGTTGCCATTCCAATTTCCATAAAGGTGTCTCCTGCATTTTCTAAGGTTCTTATAGTTTGAGGTTTTACGTTTAGGTCTTTGATTCATTTAGAGTTGATTTTTGTGTATGGTAAAATTTCTTTTTTTTTTTTTTGAGTTGAAGTCTCACTCTGTCGCCCAGGCTGGAGTGCAGTGGCATGCTCGTGGCCACCCCAGTGTCAACCTGCTGGGCTCCAGCGATCCTTCCACCTCAGCCTTCCAAGTAGCTGGAACTACAGGTGTGCGCTACCATGCCCGGCTAATTTTTAAAAAATATTTATTGTAGAGATGAGGGCTCATCAAGTTGCCCAGACCATTCTTGAACCCGTGGGCTCAGGCAATTCCCTCACCTTGGCCTCCCAAAGTGCTCGAACTACAGGCTTGAGCCACTGTGCCCGGCCTAAAATTTATTCTAATACTCATAAGACTATTGAACGTTTATTGAGTATTTATGTGTCCCTGGTACTATGCTAAGAACCCACACTAAGTTTCTCACTTTAATTTACTCCAAATTCCAAGAGACAGGGTGATTACTAAGCCCATCTTTCGGATGAAGAATCAGAGGTTAAGGGATGGTCTGGGATACAGTGGGTGGTTTTATACCTGTTTTGTGAAAAGGTCTCTGAGGTCCAGAGAAATAAACAAGGTTGAGATCATACGGTCAGTCTGTGGCCCTGTTGACTTTTTGTTTGCCTTTGTTTTTCCTACAAAGCCAGTGAGACTGATCTGCTCGGTTTTAACCCTGTGCCTGACTGACTCCCAGAGCCATATTCTTAACACTGTGCAGTGTAGCCTGGCCTCCCTGACCTCATAGCCCTTGCTCCTGAAAAATGTGCTCGTCTTCTCTGTAGGAGGAAGAGGCCTCACCCCCCACAACACCGCTGAAGTGAGGTCCGGCCTGGCTGCACAGGCCATGCTGGTTCACCTGCACAAACCCGAGTATGTGTCAAAATATTATTGACAGTTTGCTGCCATCTAGTGGCATTGAAAACAACAGCAGGTCACCCTCTGGGGGAATTAACCTTGGGCTTTTAGTTAACAAACTTGACAAAGAAATAATAGAGTAAGACCAAGGAATAATAGGGAAATAAAGAACCACAGCAAAACCAAGACTGGAAATGTTGCACGATATTCATGGGAGGGCTAGAGACAGCCCACAAAGGACAGCTTTCTGGTGGTATGAATGTGGAAGAAATATGTAAATTAGGTTATAAGAACTTTAGATGGGTAAATGTGAATTTCTGGCCCGCCTCTTGTAAGATTGAGACCTGGGCCATGAAGCATGAGAAGTGTTTTCTAGAGCTCTTGAAACACAGTTATTAGAAGCTAATGATCAAGGTGGGGACGACAAGTAACAGCCACCACAACACCGCTGTAACTATTACCGCCATCACCACGTTGGCTGCCACCACCACTGAGTATTTGCCATGCACAGGTGCTGTTCTCAGTGCCTTATGTGTCACAGGCAATTTAATGTTCCCAGCAATCCTGTGAAAAAGCCCTGTTTTTCGTACCATTTTGCAGTGGAAGAGAACAAAACGCAGTCACTCTTTACATTGCAGAAGTTTTGTGGAACCAACATTCTCCTCGTAACTGATCATTGTGTGAAATTTCAAACTAGCTAGTGAAGAGATGAAAACCTGGGGTCGAAGTCTTTTAAACGTACGGCTGAAATCTGATTCGGTTTTGTTCCCATGGCTTCAACATGAACTCCCAGCACTTACTTCTAACACCGAGGTTCCCAAGAGGACCGACGCCTTCTTTCCAAAATACAGAAAGAAATTACAGAGAAGTATGGCATGCTCCTCCTTATTTCCGGTAGCCAAACCGATGCAGCGCTAAGGCAAAGGCAACGAGCACGTGGGAAGAAAAAGAAAAGGCTGGTTGAGCAATGCAAGCCTCCAACAGACTCAGAGCCCCTCTGCTCCCTGTAGTGCCAAACACGCTTATTCTTACCAGGTAACTTTAGAAAAGAACATTGACCTGGGACACCGGGATTACCTTTTTTACGGGCACTCCGTGTCGATATTGTATAGACTGACCAGATAATTTATGTCCAAAGTGGGACCTTTTTGTTTAGGACCAATATTCAGCTGCCCTGAGCAAGCAGGGTCTTATGGATGGGTACTTTGAGGAACCTTATCTGTAGGGAGTCAGGTGGTGTTTTGGAGGAAGTGATCCCTTGGGCTATGGAGCGCCATCCTGTCCTGTACCAACAGAGTACAGAAAGCCAGAGCTCAGAGTTGGGTCTCCGTCAGGAAGCGTGATGGAAATGTCTCCCAATGAGAGAGCTGAACAGCTGGATGGGTATAACAGGTGAAAGGGGTTCGAGACCAGCCTTGTAAAGCTCAGCCCTGTAGCAGGAGAGGAAAAGGGTGACAGGAGTCGCAGACTGGTGGTCAGTGACCTTACTCTAGTCTACAGGTGTGTTTTATTTGGCCCCTAGAATGGTCTACAAGAGTAGAGAATGTCATATAAAACTCTGGGCTTCTGGTTTCTGTTGAAAAAGTAAAATTCCAGCCAGGACATGGGTCCAAATGTTACACAGCAACCATCTGTTACTGCTGAATAGCAGTGAGCCATTGGAAAGGAACATCTGTTCTCTGACTTATTAGGAACCCAGAGAAGGGCTGCGGTGGCCCTAGAGGTGGGGGAAAGGGGCAGAAGCTAGGGAACTCTTGGCAGTGACTATTTACCAGTCAGAATGGAAGCATTTCAGTGTTTTAACGACCGATATGGCCATATCAGTGGGCACTGGCTGAGTGCGATGGGGAGGGATGGGGGTTAGGGAGGATGGTAAGGAGGCCCTTCAGGAAGAAAAGTGTGAACAGGAGCCCTAAGGGCAGAATGAGCTTAGTCTTCTGTGTCAGACCAAAGAGGTTAGATCAAATATTCTAAGAGGAGGAGGGAGCGGGTGAGTGTAGGTAACTCACTTTTCCCTGAGTTCCTGATGCTTTTGAAGGACATTTAGTCCTTTCAAAACCACTGCATGACATAGAGGAGGAAGCTGAGGTCCCGAGAGGTTGGAGAACCTATCTTAGATCACGCATCTATTAAGTAACTGAAGTACGATTGGAACCCAGGCTTTTGTTTGACTCCAAAGACTGTAAGATGGGGAAAAATAACTCATCTTGTGAAATCTAGACAGTCACACACTCATGGGCATTCTGTGGACGGGAAGGAGGAATCCCAAGCCTCACGATCTCGTAGTAATGTGTATTGTTTGGTTTTGGGGAACTCAGAAGTACTTGAATGATTATTTTTGGCTCGTCCTCTTTCAGTGTTCTGTAGGATCACCATATCCCTGCACATGTTCTGTGAGTTCAAAGAGTCTTAGGACAGTCTAGACGGAATGACACCTTTCTAAGTTGGCCAGATTTTAGTCCCTGGATCTTGGAACAAAACCATATGCTTGTGTCTCCCTTGGTCTACTTAGCAAAAGGCAGGGTAGCTGACCTATTGAGTTATTCCTGTGCCCCATAAATCCATTCTAGCTCAGACTCAGTCCCTAACGCATTCTAGATAAATGCCAGGGCTACTGGTTCCAGATGAATGCGTCCCTCCGTCATATTTGTGCTTTCCAATTTAAAATGTTTATTGAATGCCTGGTAAACTTAAATCAGTGTACAAGTGACAAATATAAAAATAAATAAGAACCAAGTCTCCTTCTGCCTTCAAGGAGATTACAATTGGAATGCATGTGTGCAGGGTGTAGGTGTGAGACCAATATGTCAGCAACTAAATATAATTTAAGGTGGGATGGATCAAGCGCTCTAATTAGGGTTGCCAGCCTTAGAAAATAACTTATAGGCTGCCCAGTTAGATTTGAATTTTGAATAAACAACAATTTTTTTTTGTATCAGTTTGTCCCAAATATTGCATGGGCTCTATATTTTAATTGTCAGTTTGGCTAGGGAAACTTTAATCTCGGTGCTAAGGAAGAACCCTGCTATACGAGCTCTTCACTCAGATGGGGGACACTGGGGAAGGCTTCTGGGGAGTGGCAGTGTGTGCCCAAGACTTCGGGTCTGACCAGTTCCATAGTGACCAGTCATGTAGCTCGCTGGAGGATGTCATGCTGTCATACTCCTGGAATTCCCATCGAATCAAAATATTCATGAGTTACCACTTAGAGTGTTGGAAGGATCTTTGGTCTTCATGGATTATTTCCACAGATTATTATAGAGCTGAAGGTGATGTATAAAGTTATTAAATACTTTAAAATTTCACAAGGCAAAATATTACATAATAATAACATTTGTTAAAAGGCATTTTTAAAAGAAAAGCAAGAAATACTGTACATTTTACTTATAAAATGTGGTTTGTTACCTCTGATGTCATCCATACATTCACACCCTCATTTTCATCCAGTATGTCAGGCACAAAAGGAATCAAAGACACAAATCGAGCTATGAGGACCTAGAATAACATTAACACTTATTGGGTGTGTTCTATAAGCCCATCACGGAGCACATGCTTCACACGCATTATTTCATTTAGTGTACACTGTAAACCTATAAAGTAGACCCTTATTCTTGGAGTTTTGCAGAAGAGGAAACAAGCTTGTAGTACTACAATCCCTTGCCCAGGATTACATGGCTGATACAAAGATGGTGTCTCTGGGAAACTGAGCCCAAGTTGGCCTGACTCCAGAGGGCACATGCTAACAATTATATTTTGTTATAATAAATTATTAAACTTTTAAACATTGTAACATGATGTGTTCACATTAAACATGTACTTTAAAGTATAACTGTTAAAATATTTGTATTTATATATTTTTATTTTTATTGTTTTGAGTCGGAGTCTCACTCTGTCGCCCAGGCTGGAGTGCAGTGGTACGCTCATGGCCACCACAGCCTCGACCTGCTGGGCTCAGGCGATCCTTCCACCTCAGCCTTCTAAGTAGCTGGAACTATAGGCATGTGCCATCACGCCTGGCTAATTTTTTGATTTATTGGAGAGGCGAGGTCTCACCAAGTTGCCCAGGCTGGTCTTGAACCTGTGAGCTCAGGCAATCCTCTTGCCTCGGCCTCCCAAAGTGCTGGGATTGCAGGCGTGGGCCACTGCGCCCAGCCTAAGCTATTTTTTTTTTTTTTTGAGTTGGAGTTTCACTCTGTCGCCCAGACTGGAGTGCAGTGGGCGCTCCCGGCCACCGCAGCCTCGACCTGCTGGGCTCCGGCGATCCTTCCACTCAGCCTTCCGAGTAGCCGGAATTACAGGCATGCGCTACCACGCCTGGCTGATTTTTTGATTTATTGTAGAGATGAGGTTTCACTGCCCAGGCGGGTCTCGAACCCGCGGGCTCAGGCAATCCACTCACCTCAGCCTCCCAAAGGCGCGGGATTACAGGCTGAGCCACCGAGCCCGGCTGGCATATATATTTTAAAAGATAAAGATCATCTTCGAAATAAAGTTGAGAGTACTATTATCTTCTTGGGTGTTGAGTGTCAGGACGCACAGGCAGGAAGAAACCCATGATGGAAAAGCAGAGTGTAGCAAAAGTCAATCTAAATGAGAACTTTTGATTTCACCTTAAAGAGTTCAGCTAAGGGAGCTTTATGACTCACAAATACCATAAATATTTGGAGGAGAGACAATTGGCTAGATTGAATTCAAATAAAAGGTAAAAGTGATTTTTCATAAATGCCGTCTAATCACAATGAAGCTTTTAAAAATAATGATAACTTACAAGTGTTGCGTTGGAATCATGAAGAAATAGATCCAGAAGTTGCTGAGGTGGATTTAAGGCCTTAATATATCTTGTTACCAAGAACTGTATCCCTTCATCATTAAAAACAGTTGTTACGATTCTTCGGTTGGGAAACATTGCCTTGCAATTGTTTTTAAACATCTGTGCTCGCTGCAAGACATCTATTTGATCTGAAAACTAGAATCAAATTTAAATCATTCCTGTATTGAATTATATTGTTCCCACAGGAAAATATCAAGAATCAAAGTGGGGTTTTTTTGGCCTGTTTTGAAATTATTATTGGCTTTAAAAATAGTGCATTCTCAAGAAGAATAAATTATTAAGTATAAAATGATTTATACTTCTTTGATATGCATATATATGAAATAAGTTCAATGTAAAGCCTACCTTCTCTAGTATTGGACTATAGGTGACATGTGATATTTGAGGTTCAATGGTAGCAAAAATATTTAAGAAGGTACATTCTTTTAAATTCTTTCCATTGTAATCTTCTTTAGGAGACAAAGACGTCTTACTCCAAGTATACCCAAGCAGAACGGATGGAATATTTACTTGAAATGTTCCACTAATCTGAAAGAGTGTGCCCATATAATAGATTATACATAATGAAAATCAACATCAGTCAACTATTTTTTTTTTTTTTTTTAGTAAGAAAGCAGGATTTATTGAGAGGACAGAAAAGCTCCCACAGCAGGAGGGGATCTAGGGGAGTTGCCCATCAGTCAGCTGAGTCTTCTCCATAGGAGAAAGCAGGCTCGTGTGGGTACATGAGCTTTTACTCATACATTCTTGCCCAAGAGTGATCAGGCTCTCTGTGGTGATCTGTTCACAGGCATCCTTGACACACTGGGTCCCTGCCTAATATGGACTATGTGAGAGGACAGAGATGACACAAGGATGCAAGTTGCTGTGCCAGAGTCATAAAAGCTCTTAGATAATCTAATTCAGGTTCAGAGAAGAAGCTAAAAGATCATGTCATATTTTGCATTGAGTCTAGAAAGAAAAAGTTTAACAGCAAGAAAGATGATCCTGAGGTCTACAGTCTCGACCTGTGTATGTGTGCAGAGAAGTTAATTACAGTAAGAATAGCTAATAGCTACCGAGCAACTTACTATGTGCATGACACTGTGTCAAGTGCTTGATACAGATCGTATCATTCAGTGCAGTAGATACTGTCCTTAGTTCCATTTCATAGACAAGGAAACTGAGGGTTAAGAGACTGAAGCATTGTGTGCAAGATTACAGAATGATGAGTAGTGGAGCCAGGATTACAATCAAGATTTGTCCACCTTTGAAGCTCACATTCTTTTTTTTTTTTTTTTTTTGAGTCAGAGTCTCACTCTGTTGCCCAGGCTGGAGTGCAGTGGCATGCTCACGGCCACCCTAGCATCGACCTGCTGGGCTCAGGAGATCCTTCCACCTCAGCCTTCCAAGTAGCTGGAACTCCAGGTGCGCACTACCACGCCCGACTAATTTTTTGATTGATTGTAGAGATGAGGTCTCACCAAGTTGCCCCGGCTGGTCTTGAACCTGTGGACTCAGGCAATTCCCTCACCTCAGCTTCCCAAAGTGCTGGATTACAGGTTTGAACCACTGTACTTGGCTGAAGTCCACATTCTTAACTAGCTCTCTATCCTACAGTCCAGCCTGAGACTGAGAAATGTCTGTGGGATTTACAAATGTAGGAAGCTGTGTACATCCAGCAACTTAAATCCCTGTTGGTCTTACTTCGCAACACCCGCCACTGTTATGCAGGCACTCTGACTCTCCTACCTAACGTTCATTCTCTCCTCCTTTCTTCCCCCACTGTTTTAGTTGGTAACATGACAGTTAGGTAGTGGCCCTGCCACACAAACACGATACAAGCAGAAGACTGGAGGTGTTTCCTGGAAGCTGTCTGTCGTCTGACATGGGCACTGACCCCTCTTGTTTCTCCCTGCTTCCTGCTGGAGCATAAATAGGAGGCTGGAGTTGCAGTGAACATTTTGCAATTATGAAGACAAAGGCCACATGATACGTACAGTGAAAGAGAAAGACAAGGGTAGCTTGGGTTCCTGATATATCCTTGAGCTGCTACAAGGGGGTTGCACTTCTTTTCAGGTGACATAAAGAGACCTTGACCTCCATCAGCTGCTGTTGGCCAGGTTTTCTGTGGCTTATGGCCTAATGCCACCTTAGCCAATGCCTGTGATTCCTCCTCAAGTTAAAAGCTCTTGCTTCCTTGACAAGTTCATCTTGTTGTTTCTTTTTGATATGATCTTTATTTCAATAGCTTTAGGGGTACAAATGGGGTTTGGTTACATGGCTGCTTTAAGGATTTAATTCAAAAGTTATCTGTCTCCTTAGTAAAATCTTCCCTGACCTTCCATTCTCCTCCTCAGTCTTTTTTTTTTTTTTTTGAGTTGGAGACTCACTCTGTCACCCAGGTTGGAGTACAGTTGGCATGCTCATGGCCACCGCAGCCTCCACCTGATGGGCTTAGGCGATCCTTCTGCCTCAGCCTTCCAGGCATGTGCCACCACACCTGACTAATTTTTTGATTGTTTGTAGAGATGAGGTCTCACTAAGTTGCCCAGGCTGGCCTCAGACCTGTGGGGCTCAGGCAATCTCTTACCTCGGCCTCCCAAAGTGCTGGGATTATAGGTATGTGCCATTGTGCCTGACCTTTTTTTTTTTTTTTTTGAGTCGGGGTCTCACTCTGTAGCCCAGAGTGGCATGATCATGGCTCCCTGCAACCTTGACTACCTGGGCTCAGGCAATCCTCCCACCTTGGCCTACCAAAGTGCTGGGATTACAGGTGTGAGCCACCATGCATAACTCACTCTAAATATATGAAAAATAAATGTGTGGGCGTCCCGTGTTCTAGAAACAGCCAAAACCTTCAAATAAACCCCAAATCCAGAACACTCTAATACATTCAAACTGACCTACCAACCTGTGAATTACAGAATTTAATTCAAAGACAACAGGAAGTGTTTCTATTAGTCAAAGTTCAAAACTTAGAATAATTAGCAAAGAACTATTTTACCTCAGATTGTTGCAGAAGAGTGGAAAAAGGGAAGATGATGGATCCAAGCCAATTCTTTTTTATATACAAGTGACCATCACAGCTCTTGAGACAGTGATCCTGTTCAAATAAATAATTTTTATTACTCATTTAATATTATGTGATTCGTCTTTTCACACACTTACAGGTATCTTTTCACACACTTACAGGTAAGTATAAAAAAAATCATTCTCTCTCTTTGTAAAAAGAGACCCAAAGGTAAAAAGAAAAGATAGTTTTTCTTGCTCTTCAATTTCCTTAAGAGACAATTGACTATTTTTCCTTCAAAAGTAGAAAAAGAAAAAATCGACTATTTAAAGCAAAAATAACCTGCTGTGGCATTTATGACATACATACAAGGACAATGTATGGCAATGCGGGCAGAACGCATGGGGTGGGGATGGAGAAATTGGGGTGTCTGGTTTTTGCACTCCACAGGGAGTGATGCTCTGTTATATGAAGGTCGTCTGTGGAAGCTAAAAGATATATTGCAATCCCTAGAGCAACAATGAAGGGAACAAAGAAGGATAGCTAATAACTCACTAATAGAGAGAAAGTAATAAAATCATAGAAGTATTCTATCAATCCAAAAGAAGTCAGGAAAAGAGGAAAAAGGAATAAAGGGCAGTTGGGACAAGCAGCAGACAAACCAGGAGAGGATACCCAGCCAGGTCAATAATGTTATAAAGCGCAAATGGCCAAACCTAAACAGGCCCAGCTTGTCAGCATGGATAAAAAAATCAATATGCTGTTTATAGCACACCCATTTTAAATATAAGGACATGGATTTTTAAAAAGTAAAAAGAAAGTAAAAGACGTATAATGCAAACATTAATTAAAATAAAGCTGAGTGGTGATTATATTTAAAACAGACAAGGTAGATTTAAAAACAAGAAATATACCAGTAATAAAGAAGAAAATCTTATAATGATAAAGGAATCAATTCATCAAAAAGAAGTATATGCTTAGACATGTATGACCCTAATAACAGAGTTGTAAAATCTAAAAAGCAAAAATAGAGCTGAAAACTATGACACCAAAAGCAGGTTGATAAATTTAACTTCATCAAAATTAAAAACCTTGGCTGGGAGCAGTGGTTCATATCTGTAATTTCAGCACTTTGGGAGATTGAGGCAGGAGGATTGCTTGAACCCAGAAGTACAAGACCAGCCTAGGCAACATAGGAAGATCTTGTCTCTACAAAAAATAAAAAAAGTAGCTGGGTGTGGTGACGTGTGCCTGTAGTCCTAGCTACTCAGGAGACTGAGGTAGAAGGATTGCCTGAGCCCAGAAAGTCAAGGCTGTGGAATCATGCTACTGTACTCTAGTCTGGATGACAGAGTGAGGTCCTGCCTAAAAAAAAAAAAAAAAAAGAAAGAAAGAGAGAAAGAGAAAAAAACTTAAAAACTTTGCTCTTCAAAAGACAGTGTTAAGAAAACAAGATAAAGATAAAAAGATAGGCTACATATTGAGAGAAAATATTTGCAAATCATGTATCTGATAAAGGACTGGTATACAAAATATACAAAAACTCTCCAAGCTCAATAATAAGGAAACAAGTAGCCCAATTTTAAAAATAGACAAAAGACTTGAACAGATACTTCACCAAAGAAGGTATCTATTAATAGATGGCAAATAAATGCATGGAAAGGTGCTCAATATCAGTAGTCATTAGGAAATGCAAGTTAAAACTAGAATGAGAATCCACCACACACCTATCAGAGTGGTTAAAATTAGAAAACCTTACAAAGTGTCTGTAAGCATGTGAAAGAACTAGAAATCTCCTACGTTACTGGAAATAAAAAGTGGTACAATCACTTTGGAAAACAGTTTAGCAGTTTCTTCAATATCAATTTACCACAATATCCAGCCATTTCACCCCAGGTGTTTACTAAGAGAAATGAAAGCATTTATCTATCGAGAGACTTGTACACAAATGTTCATAGCAACTTTAGTTATAAAAGTCCAAAAAGGAAAACAAAGTAAATGTCCATCAATGGTGAATACGTATGTCAAAACTTGGAATACTACCATAAAATAATAAGGAATGAACTATTTGATAAACACCACAACACGGATGAATCGCAGAGTAATTTTTCTGAGTAAAAGAAGCAAGACCAAAAAAGAGTATATATTGTATAATTCCATTTCTATAAAAGTCTAGAAAGTCCAGACACTAGTGACGGAGGCAAATCTGCGGTTGTCTGGGGGAGGGAGATATGTCGACAGAACAGAGAAAAGCTTTGAAGGCACTGGATATGTTCATTATGTTTATTGTGATGATGGTGTCATAGGTGTATACAGTACATATGTCAAATTGTCAAATTAGGCCAGGCACAGCGGCTCATGCCTGTAATCCCAGCACTTTGGGAGGCCGAGGCAGGAGGATCGTGTGAGCCCAGATCCAAGACCAGCCTGGGCAACACAGCAAGACCTCGTCTCTAAAACAAAAATACAAAAATGATCCGGGTGTGATGGTGCACGCCTGTAGTCCCAGCTACTCGGGAGGCTGAGGCGGAAGGATTGCTTGAGGCCAGAAGGTTGAGGCTGCAGTGAGCCCGGGATTGTGCCACTGCACTCCAGCCTGGGTGACAGAGGCGATCCCAACTCAAAAAACAAACAACTTGTCGAATTATACGCTTTAAATATGTGCAGATTATTGTCTGCTAATTATCCCTCAATAATACAATTTTTAAAATTCAAAATAGGGTCTGCGGTGAGGAGAAGCAGGGATTAGGCATAAAAGGGTTTGGTGGTTACTACCACTGCCACCCCTCAAACTGGCAGTGCCCTGTGGCAGTGCCCTCAAATTGGCAGCGCCTCTACTCTTAGTTATCTACATTTTTCATTCACCAACCAAAGACCAGATGTTGAGGAAATCTGGGAAGGTGGATCCAAATAGCTGAAGTCGGAAAAAAGTTATCAAAAATCCTGATTCCTGCCTTTAGTTTATGACCACTACCTTGGACATCAGGAGGCTTTCTGACTTTTTGTACTTGAGAAGTTACCCCTTCTGCTTACAAGGGAACAAATGCTATAAGGGTTGTTTAAACCCAGAGACTGACCAGCAACAATGGAGCTGAGCAAGGTGACCGTGTTGTTCTACTCTAAAGGGAACAGGCACCTTGAGGTAGCTTTGTAGCAATTAAGACCTTGGACTTCTGACTCAAGTGATCTCAACTGCATTAACCTTTCCATTCCAGGACCCAGGGGTGTTGGCAGGCTTCCTGGGTCCCGCCTTGTATCAGGTTATAGATTATACCTTTACTAGGGTTCACTTTTTTTTTTTTTTTTTCAGTTGAAGTCTCACTGTCACCCAGACTGGAGTGAAGTGGCTGCTCCCGGCCACCGCAGCCTCGACCTGCTGGGCTCCAGCGAGCCTTCCGCCTCAGCCTTCCAAGTAGCTGGAACTACAGGTGCACGCTACCACGCCCGGCTAATTTTTTTGATTTATTGTAGAGATGAGGTCTCGCCAAGTTGCCCAGGCGGGTCTCGAACCCGCGGGCTCAGGTAATACGCTCACCTCAACCTCCCAAAGCGCTGGGATTACAGGCTGAATCACCAAGCCCGGCTTTAAAATTGGTTCTCAGGTTGGGTACAGTGTGACTCACGCCTGTCATCCCAGTACTTTGGGAGGCGGAGGCAAGAGGGTTGCCTGAGTCCAGGGGTTTGAGACCAGCCTGGGTAACTTGGTGAGATCTTGTCTCGACAATAAATAAACACAAAATTAGCTGGGTGTGGTGGCGCAAGCCAATAGTTCCAGCAAATGTAAGACTACAGTGGCCATGACTGTACCACTGCGCTCCAACCTGGGTGAAAGAGTGAGACTCCAACTCAAAAAAAAAAAAAAAAGGAAAAGAATAAAAGATTGGTTCTCTATGCATCCTCTCTGAGAAGCAAAGAAGTAATTTTATTTTTAAGGCCATCAATATGAATTATCTATGAAGCAACCTTTTAAGGAATCTATCAACATGGGAACTGTTTACATCAAGTGATAAAAACGACTTGATATTCCTGAGTTATGATGTGTATGTGCTAAATCTGCAACATATTTGGAATAAGCTGAACTAGGGCCGGGCACGTTGATGGTTAATTGGTTGGAATGAGGCTGCTATAATTGGACCATCCCTTTAAATGAACCATATAAATAAAACTGAGGTATTTGTGTATTTACTTTCTCTAATCCCTTGTAAATCAAATTACTCCTTCATCTTTGTCCAGTTATGTGACTTCTTTGCAAAGGTTCCTTATCTTGTCATTGGGATTTACACCTTTGTAGGTTAATTGGCAACTGCAAAGTTGGAACCAGTGGCTTAAAGAAATGAGCTGTGAACCCAAGGTCCAGAATGTAATCAAACTGGAATTTAAAACCAAAAGTTCACACTAAAGCCTCTCAAACATTTGAAAATGTAAAAAGATAATATTAAAAACTATTAGGTCAAGGAAGAAAAGGTAATAAATAAATAATTATAACAAAAAATAAAAAATAGACAACCAAATATAAAAGATACACCTAGGAATTTTTAGAAATAAAGTCATAATCTTAGAATGTTTCCACTATTTATGACACAGTGAAAGAGAAAACAAACTATGCATTCAACACTTTTGGCCAGAATAAGTCCAAAAATCACAGTCCTAAGAACATTGAGAAGAATAAAATGATAAAAATACAAGCAGAAATAAATGAATTAGAAAACACAAAAAGAGTAAAGTGTAAAAACAATTCAATACTTGCTTCTTTTAAAAATAGGCACGTTGGCTGGGCACGGTGGCTCACAACTGTAATCTCAGCACTTTGGGAGGCTGAGGAGGTAGAATCACTTGAGCCAGGAGTTCAAGACCAGCCTGGGCAACATAGCAAGACCCTATCTCTACAAAAAGTCAAAAAATGAACCAGGTATTGTAGTGCATGCCTGTAGTCCCAACTACTCAGGAGGCTGAGATGAGAGGATCACTTGAGCCCAGGAGGTCAAGGCTGCCACGAGCTAGGATCATATCACTGTACTCCAGCCTGGCAACAGAGTGAGATCCTGTCTCAAAATACAAATAAAATTTTTAAAAATAGGCAAATTTTACACCAGGCACGGTGGCTCACACCTGTAATCCCAGCACTTCAGGAGGCCAAGGTGGGAGATCACTTGAGCCCAGGAGCTGGAGACCAGCCTATGCAACATAGTTGGACCTCATTTCTTAAAAAAAAAAAAAGTTGGGCATGGTGGCATGTGCCTCTAGTCCCAGCTACTTGAGAGGCTGAGGCGGAAGGATCATCTGAGCTCAGGAGATTGAGGCCACATGTGGTGAGTTGTAACTGTGCCACAACATTCCAGCCTGGGAGACAGAGTAAGACCCTGACTCAAAAAAAAAAAAGGCTTGTGGTGGCTCAAGCCTGTAATTCCAGCACTTTGGGGAGCCAAGGCAGGGGCGGTAGTGTGCACCTATAGCTCCAACTACTTGGAAGGCTGAGGCAGAAGAATCGTCTGAGCCCAGCAGGTAGACACTGGGGTGGCCATGAGCGTGCCACTGCCCTCCAGCCTGGGCGACGGAGTGACTCCAACTCAAAAAAAAAGAATGCAAGGCCTTTGCTTTTCTAAATAGCATGCCAGTATGGTCACTAATAAGTCTGACACCGAAGCATATGGTTTCATTTGAATATCAACACCAAGCACTTGCAAGAGTTCAACTGTTAATCAACTGCTGTTCAATTCTGGTCAAATTACTCATTGAGATAATTCACTTTTGAGGGAGAAAATCTGTTAGGCAGATTTTTCTAAGCTCTACCCATTATATCAGTTTAGATAATCAGAAAACTGCTTATGTCCACAGGTGGCTCACACCTGGAATTCTTTCCCCTTGGGAAGTAGAGGTGGGAGGATCCCTTGAGCCCAGGAATTTGAGGTCAGCCTGGGCAACATAGAGACCCTGTCTCTACCAAAAAGAAAACCACTCACTTTAATTTCTTGCAAAAAAGTCATCACCAAATTACTGTCCAATATTTTACCCTCAGCCTTTATCAAGAGTTGACTAAAAATGTTTTAATAAGAATGTGAAAAAAAAAAGAATGTGTGTCATATGTTCTGGAAATCCAGATTTGAAAACATTGTCATTATAGGCTGGGTGCGATGGCTGGCTCACACTTGTAATCTCAGCACTCTGGGAGGCTGAGGTGGGAGGACTGCTTGAGCCTGGGAGTTCCAGACCAGCCTGTGCTACAGAGTGAGATTCCATCTCTAACCTCCAGAAAGAAAGAAGGAGGGAAAGAAGGAAGGAAGGAAATGCCAACATGAGGCATTCAAGTCTTGTTTACCTTTACTCACCTGGATCCCTAGTTCCTCTGGGTAAAATTAATTTCTCCTTCAATAACATTGCCATGAAATTTGGTAAATGTTTTTAGAGACAGGATGTCTCTCTGTGACCCAAACTAGAGTATAGTGGCACACTCACAGCTCACTGCAAACTCAAACTTCTCAAACTCCTGGGCTTCAGTGATCCTCCTGCCTCAGTCTCTGGGATTACAGGCAGATGTCACCATACCCAGCTCGTATTTAAGGAAAATTTTTAGATATAGGGTCTTGCTATGTTGCCCACACTGGTCTTGAGCTCCTGGCTTCAAGTAATCCTGCCAATTTAGCCTCCCAAAGGGCTGGGATTATAGGCATGAGCCACCATGCCCAACCAGAATTTGGTGAACATTTATATTAAAGCATTTAATTTGCCTACCCTAAAAGAGTAGGTACAGTGGATATGTATCTTTATATATTTAGTGCCAGACTTAGTAGGGAGGAAACTAACATTTATTTCATAGCTTGCTGTGATGCTAGGCATTGTGTTAGATATTTCCACATATCTATAAGGAAGACATTCAGTAATCTTATAAATTAGATTAAATAGAACTCAATTTTAGTCCTAGGAATAATTTGGTCTCTTTTGTAGAAGTGTTGTATTTTCTTTCCTCAGAAAATGAGAAGTATGTCATCTATTTTTGTTTATCTTACTGTCTTGGTTTTAGGAAGCTCACATTTAAATATAATGTTCAGTTGCAGGAAATTTCTCCCAAGTTCTCAGAGTGTTTGTTCCTCTTCCCTCTCTATGTGTTTATGGTCTTTACTATTTTTTTAACTGGCTTGTGATATGTCTGATTTTATTGCAAGTTGCCTCAAATCCTTTTAAGAAAATGTTGGATGTAGATATCGCATCTAAAAACATATTTACGTTTATTATTGATGGTCATCCTTACTGGAGTTGGGTGATATCTCAGTGTGGTTTTGATTTGCACTTCTCTGATGATTAGGGAGGCTGGGTATCTTTTCATGTATCTGTTGGCTGCTTGTATATCTTCTTTTACGAAGTGTCTATTCATGTCCTCTGCCCATTTTTTAATAGGGCCGTTTGTTTTTTCCTTTTGGCTCATTAGAGTTTCTTATAGATCCTGAATGTCAGGCTTTTGTCAGATACACAATTAGTAAATCTTTTCTCCCATTCTGTGGGTTTTCTCCCTGTTGTCTTGGTGGTTTCTTTTGCTGTGCAAAAGCTTGCCAGTTGCTTCTATACTATCAGTGGATGTGCAAACTAGTTCAACCACTATGGAAAATAGTGTGGCGATTTCTAAAGAAACTAGAAATTGACCTTCCATACGATCCAGAAATCTCTCTTCTGGGAATATACACCCAGAGGAACACAAATCGTTCTACAAAAAAGATACCTGCACACGCATGTTTATTGCTGCACAATTCACAATAGCAAAAACGTGGAACCAACCCTACTGCCCATCGAAAGCAGACTGGATAAAGAAAACGTGATAAAGAAAACTGGATAAAGAAAATATTCTAGCAACAGAATATTACGCAGCCATAAAAAAGGACAAAATCATGGACTTCTCAGCAAGTTGAATGGAGTTGGAGACAATCATACTTGGCGATCCATCACAGAAACCAAGAACTGAATACCACATGTTCTCACTCATAAGTGGGACCTGAATATTAACCATGATAACACAAGGGAGGGTTAGCAGTCACGGGACACTGCCAGGGAAGGAAGGGGGGCCACCAAGTTGAATGGAGTTGGAGACAATCATACTTGGCGATCCATCACAGAAACCAAGAACTGAATACCACATGTTCTCACTCATAAGTGGGACCTGAATATTAACCATGATAACACAAGGGAGGGTTAGCAGTCACGGGACACTGCCAGGGAAGGAAGGGGGGCCACATAACAACATAAAGGATACCTGGTCCTAAACCAAGGGAAGTGAGGACCAGTTGGAGGCCCAAACTTCACCTGCCTGTAGATTACCCATAGATGACTTGTGTCCCTAACCCTGACTTGTACCTCATATCTTTATCATAAAATAAAGTAAAAAACAAACTCATTTGTGTTCAGAAATGATGTTAGCCAGCTTGATCTTCTTTATTTCTATTTTTCCTTTGCTGTTCCTATTTCTGACATCCTGTGACAAAAATTGTATACTTTAAAAAGTCCATCATGATTAAAAGAATGCATCATGGCGTTGGAAAGTAATTGCAAAAGAGTTCCTTAAATATTGTTAATATCTTCAAAATAGTCGTATAAATAAAAATAATTTAAAAAGCCGGGCTCGGTGGCTCAGCCTGTAATCCTGCGCCTTTGGGAGGCTGAGGTGAGTGGATTGCCTGAGCCCGCGGGTTCGAGATCCGCTTGGGTAGCAAAACCTCATCTCTACAATAAATCAAAAAATCAGCCGGGCGTGGTAGTGTGTGCCTGTAATTCCAGCTACTCGGAAGGCTGATGTGGAAGGATTGCCGGAGCCCAACAGGTCGAGGCTGCGGTGGCCGGGAGCGGCCACTGCACTCCAGTCTGGGTGACAGAGTGAGACTCCAACTCAAAAAAAAAAAAAAATAATAATAATTTAAAAAACAAATTTACAAATATGTTATTAGACTTCATTCACTTTGACCTTCTCAGAATCAATTTAGCATTGGTTAGTGTAATCATCCTCCTTCACCTCATGGCTTTCAATCGTCATTTCATCAAAAATGTTGATATATATATTATCTTCTACTGTAGATAAGCTTGAGAAGCTATAATCATGTTTCGGTGAGCTGCAAATAAGAAAAACATACTTTTAAGTGCTTAATTTTTCTCAAAATCTGTTTATTTCCTAAGAGCATTAGTCATAAAGAACTATACAATTACCTGTGTTGCTTTCTTTTATCAAGAGTAAACTACGAAGAAGCTATATGCTTTGAAGCCTGGCTGCTATCTTGTGTTAGAGTTGGCGTGTGCCTTGTAATCTATCTTGTCTCTCTCTTAAGATGGAAAATAGAAATGTTTAAATGTCAAGCAGAAAGGCTTTCACTAAAGCAATTCATTGCAAACTATCTGGGGTACTGTGCCAATGTTTCAACTATCTTAAATTCTGCTAGTTTCTGCGAGTTGATACATATGGTTCAAATGCTTTTTGGCTCTCAGCTAATGGATATGACAGTTTAACCACAGAGCTTATTCTCGTTCCCATATTTGTCTTCTCTAACCAGAAAACTGGGTTAATGGTGTGCATTTCATTTTGCAAGCTGTCTGCGGATGGCTTTCTTGACTAGGTACGCTTTGGAGGTAGCTGAAAGGCTAGTGTATATCAATGAATTTCCACTCGCGGCTTGATCTTGTGCACGGAGTCTCCATCAAACATTCAACAGATAAAAGTCATATCCTGCACAGTAGGTTACTTGGCATGAAGAAACTCGAAGCTCAGAGATGTTAAATAATTTGCCCAAGGTAATGCCACCAGCAAGTGACAGGTCTGATCTGAACTTGGTTCTTCTTTTTAAAAAATGAATTATTATTATATTTACTTTTTTAGAGACAGAGTCTCATTATGTTGCCCAGGCTGGTCTTGAATTCTTGGGCTCAAGCGATTTTCCTGCCTCAGCCTCCCGAGTAGCTAGGACTACAGGTGCGTGCCATCACACCTGGCTGGATCCAGTTCTGACATTCGAAAGACCAGGTCTTTTCGCTCTGCACCTGCCACTGAAATTATGTGTGGAAGCTTGTTGCTTAAGGAAGCGACAACTACTATTTCTTTTCTTTTCTTTTTGAGTTGGAGTCTCACTCTGTCGCCCAGATTGGAGTGCAGTGGCCGCTCCCAGCCACCGCAGCCTCGACCTGCTGGGCTCCGGCGATCCTTCTGCCTCAGCCTTCCGAGTAGCCGGAATTACAGGCATGCGCTACCGTCCCCGGCTGATTTTTTGATTTATTGTAGGGATGAGGTCTTGCCAAGTTGCCTAGGCGGGTCTCGAACCCGTGGGCTCAGGCAATCCACTCACCTCAACCTCCTAAGGCGCGGGATTACAGGCTGAGCCACCGAGCCCGGCTGACAACTACTCTTCCAAAGGATCTCTAATGGTTTCTATCTTTCTGAACCTACAGGCAGTGACCATAGAAGAATGCTAGTTGGGATCAGAGAATACTTTTAAGTGGAAGGCTCTTTATACTTCCAATGATGACAAGCTGATTCCTCTACTTTGCCCTCAAGGGTTTCCTTCCATGCCCCCAAGGCCTAAGGAAAGGCAGGGGAGCCAAGGTATATTTACAATGCCATGCCAACAGGAGAAAGACTACTTACCATCCTCAAGATATTTCTAGCTTGTTAAGTTAGTATATACCGCACTTCACTTAGGTTCCTCTGCGTCACCTTGAATTTCGTATTCTATTCAAATGTTCCTCACGTTTCACAATAATTCCTACTCCAAGGGGGGGCTTATGGGGCTAATTATTATTTATTACACATTTATTTCTACCACTTACTCCATTTGTGTGTGGTTTTATTCCCCAGAATGTCATGAGAAGAGAGGAGTGGGGAGCTTTTATCAGAGGCAATGAAAGTGGTAGATGACTTTGCCTTATCTGAACACTCTGATCCACTGGGTTGCACTCCAAATGTATTCTTGGCTTATCTCACTGTTGTAATTGCAACAGCCTTTTCATTGTTGTGGTTCACTTACAACAACATTGACTGTGTTATGCTTTCCTAAATCAACTTATTTAATATAGTATATATCTTCTAACTCTAAATTAGTATCCCAAATATTTTCAAACGCACATTGCCACATATTTTACCTTTACAAATTTCAGTGAATACATTTTCTATACTAATTATTTGACTTTTTTTCTTACAATATAATCGATTTCTCTTTAAGTCAATACTCTCCTTCACATATAAAAATGTCAAGAAAACACATCAGAGAACCAGGCAAAATCAGACAGACAAGATCCAGACAGGCAGCCAAAGAACAAGGACATCTTTTAGGAACTCTATCTAAGGACTAAGAATATTCAGCTGAGCCTGTGTTGAAGCTAGAATCAACTTGGTTTCTGCTAATAGCAGAAATATCCACAGTATCTAAGGTAACAAAATTCCAAGGTGTTCTGGTCCATTACAGTTCTCCCTAGCCCCAAGTTGAAATAATGGCAGAAAGTGGGTGTCCCTTTCCTTGAAAATTCTGGTTAGGACCTGGAAGTTTTCATTTAGAGAAGTGGTGGCTGGGATGTGGATGTTTATACAACCTACAAAATATCATCATATATACACACGTAATTATGTTAGTTATTCTGAGTTCCCTTAGCCTTTGCTGGTGGGAAATATGCTTTAACATAGGCATTGGACAAAGCATACAAATCATATATCACATGGACTATAAAATAATACAAAATATTCATAGCAAATGATATAAAGTTAATTTTTAAAAATTACTTAAAATGATGGCTAATCCATAGGACAATTCTCCCCTACCTGTATGAAAGAAGCCAATTTTCCCACCTCTTAAGCTAAAAATAGTCATATTATTTGAAAACTGTTTAGATATTTAATAGCTACAGACACTTGTTCATGAAGGAAATTTGTACCCAGCAGTAAAGCACAGCAATATTAAAGGAAGTGGGTAGAATTAGATCAGTTTTCAGTGGGTTCTGTGTGTGTGTGTGTGTTCCTTTTTTTTTTGAGTTGGAGTGTCACTTTTGCTACCCAGGCTAGAGTGCAACGGCACGCTCATGGCCACTGCAGCCTCGACCTGCTGGACTTAGACAATCCTTCCGCCTCAGCTGTCCAAGTAGCTGGAACTACAGACACATGCCACCATGCCTGGCTAGTTTTTGTGATTTATTGTAGAGATGAGGTCTCACCAAGTTGCCCAGGCTGGTCTTGAACCCCCAGGTTCAGGCAATCCTCTCACCTCGGCCTCCCAAAGTGCTGAGATTAAGTTTCGGGGTACACGTGAGGATTTGCTATGTAAGAAAGTTGTATGTAGGTAATATGTGGGCTTCTAGCCAGCCCTCTCTTCCCCTGATAGTGGACCAGGTACCCGGTTTTTGCCAGATGTTCCCTTCCTCTCTCCCTCCCTCCCCTAGGAGTGTCCAGCATATGCCAATCCCACCCTTGTGCTTGTGTGACCAATGATCAGAGTCCGCTTATGAGTGAGAACATCTGGAAATCAGTTATTTCTGCAACACTTCACTTAGTATGGTCTCTAGCTGCATCCATGTTGCTACGAAGGCCATAATTTTGTTCTTTATGACTGCGTAATATTCCATCATGTATATGTACCACATTTCTTTATCCAGTCCACTTTCGACAGGGAACTGGGTTGGTTCCACGTTTTTGCATGCACTGGTGTCTTTTTTTATAGAGTGATTTACGTCCCTCCAGAAGAGGGACTGCTGGATCACATGGAAGCTCAATTTTTAGTTCTTTGAGAAATTGCTACAGTGCTTTCCACAAAGGTTGAACTAGTTTACATTCCCACCAACAGTGTGGAAGCAAAAACCTATTGTTTTTTATTAATTAATGATAGCCATCTTTATCAGCATTAAGTGGTATCTCATTGTAGTTTTGATTTGCATTTTTCTGATGATTAGTGAGGCTAAGCATTTTTTCATGTGTTTGTTGGCTGCTTGTATGTCTTTCTTTGAGAAGTGCCTGTTCATGTCCTTTGCCCACTTTTTGACAGGGTTGTTTGTTTGTTTGTTTCCTTTCAATTCATTTGAGCTCCCTATAGGTCCTGGATGTTAGGCCTTTGTCAGATGCATAGCTTGTACATACTTTTTCCCTTTCCGTGGGTTGTACTCTCTTGATGGTTTCTTTTGCCATGCAAAAAACTTTTCAGTTGGATAAATTCCCACCTGTCAATCTTAGCTTTTGTTGCATTTGTGTTTGAGTACTGGGCCATGAATTCATTGCCAATGTCCGGGAGGGTGTTCCCTAAGTTTTCTTCTAAAATTCTTTTAGTCAGAGGTTTTACATTTAAATCCTTGATTCATTTTAGGCTAATTTTGTATATGATGATAGGGAGGGGTCCAGTTTCATTCTTCTACATGTGGCTACCCAGTTTTCCCAGCACCATTTGCCAAATATGGTTTCCTTTCCCAAGTGTCTGTTATTGACGGCTTTGTCAAAGACAAGTTGGTTGAGGGACTGTGGCTTTATTTCTAGATTCTCTGACCTGCTTCATCGGTTGATGTGTCTATTCCTGTAACAATACCACACTGTCTTGGTTAAGGAGGCCTTGTAATAAACCTTAAAGTCTGGAGTGTAATGCCTCCACCTTTGTTCCTTTTTGCTGAGGATTGCTTTAACTATTTGTGCTTTTTTGTTTCCATATGAATTTCTGTATTACCTTTTCTAGGTCTGTGAAAAATGATGTTGGCAATTTGATAAGTGTTGCATCGAATCTGTAGGTTTCCCTGGGTAGAATGGACACCTTGATAATATTGATTCTTCCAATCCATGAACATGGAATGCTTTTCCATTTATTGGTATCATCCTTGATTTCTTTGAACAATATTTTGTAGTTTACATTGTAAAGGTCTTTCCTTTCTTTGGTTAGGTGGATGCCAAGGTATTTCAATTTTGTGTGTGTATCAATTGTGAATGAAACTGTGTTTTTTATTTGGTTCTCAGCCTGCTTGTTGTTGGTGTATAGAAATGCACCTGTATTTTGCGCATTGATTTCGTATTCCAAGACTTCACCAAAGTCATTTATCAGGGCAAGGATATTTTTGACAGATTCTCCAGAGTTTTCTAGGTAAAGAATCATATCATCCACAAAGAAGGATAACTTAACTTCCTCCTGTTCTGTTTGAATACTCCTGATTTCCTTCTCCTGCCTGATTGCTCTGGATAGGAATTCCAGTACTATGTTTAAAAGGAGGGGTGAGAGTAGCCATCCTTATCTTTTTCCAGTTCTTAGGGGGAATTTTTCCAGCCCCTGCCCATCAAGCACAGTGTTGGCTGCAGGTTTGTGATAGATGGCTTTTATTGTTTTGATCAATGCTGAGGTGTTTGAGGGTTTCATAAAGGAAGTAAATGGAATTAGATCAGTTTTCAGTGGATCGTGTGTACGTGTGTGTGTGTTCTTGAATGCCATATTTAGTTATAAGAATAGTCTACTCTGTATCTGTTTTGTTCCTTCTTGGTAGCAAGCAGGAGCATAGGTATATTAAGTCTGACAATTAAGGTCGCAAACTCATCCTTAAAAAAGTGCTCCATACCTCATTGCTGAATATCACTATGGTCACCTTTGAAGTACACCCCTTAGGAAATTATGCACTGATGCTGGTTCCTAGTTCAAAGTAATTAGGAACTCTTTTTCTGGAATGGTCATCAGAGTTGTCATTGTATTACCCTAGATGTTCTGAATGTCATCAAAATGTCTTCCGTATAATATTTGCTTTATCTTTGGGAAAAGAAAAAGTCATTGGGGGCCAGATCAGGTGAGTAGGGAGGGTGTTCCAATGCAATTATCTGTTTACTGGTTGAAAACTCCCTCACAGACAGTTCTGTGTGAGCTGGTGCATTATCATGATGTAAGAGCTCCTTCAGCACCATTTTCACACACACCTTTCTCACGCCAAGATTTTCAGTTAAGATTTTCTTTTTTGTTGTTGTTGTTGGGAGCCGGCCACGGAGGCCCACTGAGCGTTAGGGATCAGGGAGGGCCGTGGACCCCGAGACTACTAGGATGCGTTCGGGAGCTGTTGACCCCATTTCCTCTCCCTTTTCTTGCTTAAGCACTATAGCCAGAAAAAACTCCTGCTAGCTCAAGCATAAAACCCTGAGACCCAGAGGAACACAGCTAACTTTAGAAACTCATTGTTTCCCTTTTTCCTACTGATTACAGTTTTGGCTTTAGTACAACTTACAGTTTAAACTTGGGTCACATCTAAAAGCCTTAATACAAGTCACAGGTTCTTTTGATGTAACTTTAGAAATTTATAGATATAGGTTTTAGAAAATAGTTTATATAGATTAAAGAAAATTTAAGCAACCACTGTATTATAGAAGTGTGGTTAGTTCACTTTGATTTGGGGGAGGGTCAGTGAAGTTTGAATTAGGCCAGCTGTGCTAGGAGAGTGTAACCACAACAGCAATTGTTTTAATAGAAACTAGTTTGAATTAGTACAGAATAGTAAAAGTTAATAATTCATTATGGTGGTTTCGGGTTTAGACATTGAGTGATGTTAATTCAAGATGATGTAGTTGCAATACAATTAAGGGCACATAAGAAACTGGTTTGGGGAACATTAAGCAAGCATAAGAAACAAAAAGACAATTTGTGGTTGCTCTTCCTCATGTTCTTCCTTATATATGAAAAAAAATTTGCTTGAGAGTTTGGGGTGTCCTTTGTGCACCTGGACCTGTTTGTGTGAAAGGCACATGCTACCTTTTGTGTCCTGTGATGATGACTTTGCAAAGCTTGGGGATAAAAGCCCTTGGATATACTCAATAAAGCAGCTTCTGCTTAATTCTAAACAGGAGTCCAGTCCCTTTCTTTCTCTTTAGTTTCTTTTCTCTCGTGAGTTGCCTACGCAGTCACACCGCCAGAGACCCCCGACCCTTGCAGGAGTGGGACTCCAGCATTTTTTTAGTTGGATTCTCACTCTGTCACCCAGACTGGAGTGCAGTGGCTGCTCCTGGCCACTGCAGCCTCGACCTACTGGGCTCTGGGGATCCTTCTGCCTCAGCCTTCCAAGTAACTGGAACTACAGGAGCGCGCTACCACGCCCGGCTAATTTTTTGATTTATTGTAGAGATGAGGTCTCGCCAAGTTGCCCAGGCAGGTCTTGAACCCACAGACTCAGGCAATTCACTCACCTCAGCCTCCCAAAGCATGGGATTACAGGCTGAGCCACCAAGCCTGGCTAGATTTTCTTAACTGTTTCTCTATCAATGTCTACTTGGTCTGCTATGCCTCTCATAGTCAGTCAATGATTTTGATGCACAATTTGACAATTTTTTTTGGCAATGTTTTAGTCAGTTCTGCTCATTACGTTGTCATGATGACAGCTGTGATGGTCATTCCAGAAAAAGAGTTGCAAAATTGCTTTGACAAGTGAACTAGGCACTGGCATTAGTGTATAGCTTCCCAAGGGGAGTACTTCAAAGGTGACTGTAGTGATATTCAGCAATGAGGTATGTAGCACTTTTTCTAGGATCAGTTCATGAACTTAATTGTCACACTGCATATATTTCTTTTTGGATTTAAAAATCTGATTTACTAGCTACTTTAATTAAAACCACCTTTATATATAGTAATAACATAAGAAAAGATTCTTCATTCATTTATTAGAAAGTGTGATAGTCTAAAATTTTAATGCAAATTGACATGTTTTAAAGTAAGAAAAGTAAAGGAAGTCCATTATTTATTAAGGTTAAAAAAAAACACAAACCATAAAGGAAAATATTGGTAAAACTGAACACTTCCTTTTACCAAAATATAGCATAAAGAAAATGAAAATCCAAGTGTTAGGGGAAGATAGTTTTAACACACATAATTGTCAAAGGGCTGATATCCATAATATGTAGAGAACTGCTTGAAAAAAGATAGAACAATAGAAAAATAAACAAAAGACATGAAAAAACATTTCACAGAAAAGGAAATAACAATGGTTGATAAGCCTATGAGAAGAAACTTAAGGGGAATGAATAAATAAACCATGATACATCAATATAATGGAATACTACTCAGTGGTGAAAAAAAATCAGCTGAAGAACTGCAAAAAGACATAGAGAAACCTTACAGGCATTACTCAGTGAAAGTTTTGAGACCTGCCTCGGCAGCGAGACTTCATCTCTACAATAAATCAAAAAATCAGCCGAGCATGGTACCGCATGCCTGTAATTTCGGCTACTCGGAAGGCTGAGGCGGAAGGATCACCGGAGCCCAGCAGGCGAGGCTGCGGTGGCCAGGAGCGGCCACTGCACTCCAGTCTGGGCGACTGAGTGAGACTTCAACTCAAAAAAAAAAGAAAGAAGCCAATCTGAAAAGGTCCCATACTGTATGGTTCAACTATGTGACTGTGATGATTAATTTTATGTGTCAACGTGGCTAGGCCACAGTTTCCAGACATTTAGCCAAACATTATTTTAGATGTTTCTGTGAAGTTATTTTTTTGATGCAATTTAAATCAATAGACTGTGAATAAAGCAGATTACCCTCCAAAATAAAGGTGCACCTCATCCAATCGGTTGAAAGCCTTCATAGACCAAAGACTGACCTTCCCACGTGGAAGAGGGAATTCTGCCAGAGCACTGCCTTCAGACTCAAGTGGAACTCCTCCGTGAGTCTCCAGCCTACCATCCTACGCTGCAGATTTTGGACTTGCCAGCCAACACAATCGTATGAGTCAATTCCTTGAAATAAATAAATCTCTCTTTTTCTCTCTTCCTCTCTCCTTCTCCCTGCCCACCCCCCCCCCATCCTATTGGCTTGGTTTCTCTGGAGAACCTTGTTCATACCTTCTGGAAAAGGCAAAACTGTGGAGGCAGTAAAAAGAGCAGTGGCTTCCAAAGGTCCCAGGGGGGTGGAGATGGAAGGATGAATAATTTGAGGTACAGGAGATTTTTAAGGCAGTGAAACTATTCCATATGATCTTATAATGGTGGATGTATGTCACACATTTGCCAAAACCCACAGAATGTGCAGCACCAAGAGTGAACCCTAATGTAAATGATGGACATTGGTGGGTAATGATGTGTCAGTGTTGGCTCATTAGTTGTAACAAATGTTACACTGATGCAGGATGTTGATGTTGAGAGAGGCTGTGTGTGTGTGTGTTGTGGTGAGGGGGATTGTGGGAACTCTGTACTTTCCACTTGATTTTACTGTGAACATAAAACTGCTCTAAACGATAAAGTCTGTTAATTTTTTTTAAACTGGAGAAAAAAAAGCTCAACCTCATTAAAAATAAGGGAATATAAATTAAACCACAATAGAATATCATTTTAGATCCACCATATTGGGAAAAATAATTTATTTTATTTTATTATTTTATTTTTTTACTTTTTTGAGTTGGAGTCTCACTCTATCACCCAGACTGGAGTGCAGTGGCCGCTCCCGGCCACCGCAGCCTCGACCTGCTGGGCTCCGGCGATCCTTCCGCCTCAGCCTTCCAAGTAGCCAGAATTACAGGCATGTGCTACCATGCCCGGCTGATTTTTTGATTTATTGTAGAGATGAGGTCTCGCTGCCCAGGCGGGTCTTGAACCCACGGGCTCAGGCAATCCACTCACCTCAACCTCCCAAAGGCGCGAGATTACTGGCTGAGTCACCGAGCACGGCTTGGGAAAAATAATTTTAAAACTATGAAATATTACTGAAAATAGATTATAATAGGAAATTTTATATACTGCTGTTGGAAGTGAATATTGTACAATCACTGTTTTAGAAAATATTTTGGCATGATCCAGTAAAGTCAAAGCTGACTTAAGCTACAACCTAGCAATTCCACTCTTGGACATATATCCCAAAGTGTTGTAGCTTGAACAGTAGCATAAGCAACCCTTGGGAACTTACTATAAATGGAGTGAGCAGGTCTCACCACAGACCTACTGAATTAGAAGCTAGGGAAGTGGGCCCTGCAATCTGTTTTTAAGATGCTGTCTAGGCCAGGTGTGGTGGCTCAAGCCTATAATCCCAGCACGTTGGGAGGCAGAGGTGAGAGGAATGTCTGAGTCCAGGGTTTTGAGACCAGCCTGGGCAACTTTGTGAGACCTTGTCTCTACAGTAAATCAAAAAATTAGCTGGGCATGGTAGCATGCACCTGTGGTTCCAGTTACCCAGGTGGCCGTGAGTGTGCCACTGCAGTCCAGCCTGGGCAACAGAATGAGACTCCGACTAAAAATAAATAAATAAATAAACAAAGATGGTATCTAGGTGACTCTAATACACAAAAAACTTGAGAGCTGCTGTCTTAGAAAGAAACTCGTGCACACATGCTCCAGAAGACAAGTACAAGAATGTCCAGAGCAACGTTGTTTACAATGACAAAAAACTGAAAAAAAAAAAAAGATAAATGTGTATCTATTCAAGAAAGTATAAATAAATTATGGTATTTTCGTATGATAGAATACTACTAGAAATGAACATAAATAAATAACAGCTACAACAGAATACTCAAGACTGGGTAATTTATTTTAAAAAAGAAATTTGTTTCTCACAGTTTTGGAGGTTGAAAAGCCCAAGACCAAGGTGCCCACATCTGGGGAGGACCTTCTTGTTGGGCCCTCACAAGGCTGAAAGTGGAAGGAGGAGCCAGGGAAGAATGCTGTGTCCTCACATGGCAGGAATGCAGGAGGGCAGAAGAGCAGACAGGGGCAGCCCACTCCCAGTCTTTTTATAGTGGTATTGATCCATTCATGAGGGTGGAGCCCTCATGACCTACTCACCTCCCATGAGGCCTCACCTCTGAACACTCCTGCATTAGGGATTAAGTTTTCAACACATGAATGCCAGGGGCCACATTCAGACCATAGCAAAAAGCTACAAACCATGAACATGGATGAATCTTTCAAAATAATTAAGAGTAAAGGAACAAGATCACAGAAGAATGCATCAATATAACTCAATTTATATAAAGTCAAAAACATGTACAAGTGAATACTACTGCACACTTAGAAATAAATACCTATGAAGTAAAATAATAAAGGAAGAGAAAGAATTATAAATACAAATTCACAATTGCTACCTGTGGGGGGGAAAAGGAAGATACAGTTAAGTAATGACACAGAAGACCTTCTAAGGCATTGATCATGTTCTGTTTTTAAACTGGATGGTAGATACCTGTGTATTCATTTTATTGTTTTTATTCAGAACTTATGTTTACATATACAGTATTTATTAGTTTATAGGTATGCAATATGTCATCATTTAACAATTTAAAAACGAAGGCTATCTCAATCATCATTTTCAACAAATGTCTCAAGGAAATAATTTTGTTATTACGCTTTTTTTTTTAGAACCTGTGGAAAAACGGACTCCAACTTACTTAAAATCTACTTTAATTTCTTCATTCCAGCATGGATAAGATCCACTTGAAGTATTGGTTTGGTATACGGTGTGCTGAAAAGAAACTTCCACAAAAGGGTGGACAGTATCCTGAAACATATAATAAACACTAACAAGATTTTTGAAATATTTTATCTAGTAAATAAAGGTGGAAGTCTAGGGCATTACTAGGCAACTGGATGACTTAATTTTTCTACTTTTTCAAATAACCATTAGTCATTCATTCAATCAACATCTGTAGGTCTTATTCAATATCAGGTACTTTTCCAAGATTCAAAGATAAATACAACTTTTACTTAAGGATTTTATAGTCTACTAGGAGAAAACAAAGAGGTAAATAAGTGCAGTGAAATGTGAGAAATAAAATAAGAGAAATATATTCAAGGTATGAAAATAAATCAGGACAGGGAATAACTAACTTTGGGGGGTTTAGAACAAGGAGGGTATCACAGAAAATATTGCTTGAGCTTAGGCTTTGAAATACTAAGTAGTAGCACATTTGGCTGACAATATGGAATATGCGGAGGCCATTCTGGGAAAAGAAAACCACCAGTAGTGGCCTTGAAGAACAAGTGGTAATATGACACAGCTATGGGACAGAGAGATACCCGTCGACTTGGTAGGCATGAGCCAGATTGTAGCAGAGAGAGGTTGAAAACAGTTACAATTAGTCTTTTTAAAAATCAACCTGCAAGCTACAAACCTGCTAGACATGGGATGTGAGAAAAGCCAGACAGCCACAAGCCGCTTTCCTGCAAATGCAAGGTAGTAATCGATTTGCAACCTTACTACCCCTCCCCCGCATCTTTTCTTTGGGAAGTTCTCGGTTTACGACCCCCCACTTGTCATGTATATCCTGTAAACAACTTGTTCTTTGAAGTTCTGTTTCTGCTGATTATAACCTTACGAATTCCAAAAATATGTACAGCCACAGAACCCGACCCTCCCCATCTGAAAACGGCATATAAAAATCTTTTCCTTTGCCCTCTGGGTTGCTCAGCCTTGGAGCATTTGTTCGCTGAGTCGTGCTGGTGCCAATAAACCCTGCCTCTGGAAACAGCTTCAGTGTCACAGTCTCTCTGTTTTCCTGCCACATTTCTCGGTGCCTGGGCCAGGAATCCAGAGAGTTCAGAGACGGTGTGTGTATGACTCCTGGGGCAGGAGGAGAGGCAGTCTCACCTGGTGCGCAGTGGACCTCTTGATCCGTAGGAGGGAGGCCCCTCCTGACACACCGAGGCCAGTTCCCCAGAGCACAACCGAAGAGGTACGGGAACTAATGTAAGGAGCAACGCCTGATGGAAAGGGTAGGAACAAGGGTTTTTGCATGAGACTGCCCTTAGGTGGCAGAAGGGGAGCTTGATCACCTCCCAGAGTCCGCTAGTAGTATCAAGACTGACCGAAAGGACTAAAGGCAGTGGAAGGAAGCACTGTCTCAAGAAGAACCTGTCGACTCCTAGGATTAGGGTGGAGGGTTGGAGAGTGTGCTGCATGATTGTGTGTGAATGAGACGGACAGGGGAAGGGTTCTGACCGGACCAAAGGGCTGAAACGAGTATTGGGTTCCGATCTAAGCCGGTGATGAACCAATACAGCTGAGGGTGGCTCCAACCCTGTAATAGGGTTGGTCCGGGTTGGGGGTTTAGACCAACCCATCAATTGCTAAGAGGTGTCTGAAATATCTCTGCGAGGAGTACGGCTGGAGATGGATAAAGCAACTGTTTCCCATATCCCCTGTTCCCTTATCTGTGTGTGTCTGCCATCTGTTAGGGGGAGGAAGTGGGTGGTAACCAAAGCAAGAATACCCCTCTTGACTGCATGCTTAAGAATTTTGACAAGTGTTTCTGTGGAGATTGTTAGGGTGTCAAATTGTCTTAGAGAAAGCTTCATACGCTCTGTGAAATAGATTGACCTTCTTTTGGGGTTGGATGGCCGCCAGAGGGATCCTTACATAGAAGAACCATTAGGAGAGCATATAGAATTATAGGAGGAGAGCCAGGTCACCCAGACCAATTCCCTTACATCGATTGTTGGCAGGATGTGTTCCTTGCATGGTCCTCTTGGCTAAAAGCTTGCTGGGAAGACAATTGCAAAATTATGGTAGCCCTCAAAATAGCCCATTCCAAATGCCCATTAGAGTCTGATGAATTGGCTGATAAGCCGGTGCTGGCTGATGAAACAGAAATCCCACCACCTTACTCTCCAGTATACCCACCATTGCTGCCTGCTCTGACGGCACCAGTCACCGTTAGAGGCTCACAACTGGAATGTACCCCTAAGCCTAGTACAGCCCTTGATCAATCAGAGGAGGCCACACCTGAACCTCCTGTCCTGACTCCCCACACCCCACCTAGAAAGCAGCTGCCAGAATGCCTGTCTGGCTTCACATCAGGGGAGTGTCATAGTGCCTTCCAGATGCCACTGAGGGAGACTAGGGGACCTATTTATTATGATCAAGAAGGCCAGATCAAGGTGGGCAACGCACATTTGTGTACCAGCCTTTCACCACCACAGACCTCCTGAATTGGAAAAAATCATACACTGTCCTTCATGGAAAAGCCTCAAGCTTTGATTGACTTAACACAGTCCATTATCCAGACCCAGAGGCCAACCTGGGTGGACGGCCACCAACTCCTCCTGACGCTATTCAATACTGAAGACCATCAAATAATTACCAAGGGGACTATAAAATGGCTAGATTAACACACCCCAGCTGGAGCACTCAATGCCCAGGCATATGCCCAAATCAGTTCCCAGAGGAGAACCCCCGATGGGACCCCAACAGTAACCAGGGATTGCAAATGCTTGAATGATATCAGGAGACCCTCCTAGGAGGTATGAGAGAAGGAGGGGAAAAGGCCATAAGTATGAGCAAGGTCTCTGAGGTGTTCCAGGGAACTGACGAGAGTCCAAGCCAGTTCTATGAGAGACTCTGTAAAGCCTTTTGGCTATACACCCCCTTTGATCCAGAGGCAACCGAAAATCAGTACATGGTAAACGCAGCCTTCGTTGGACAGTCCCAGGGCAATATCTGTTGTAAACTACAAAAACTAGAGGGTTTTGCTGGAATGAATGTTAGCCAGCTGCTAGAAGTTGCCACTAAGGTGTTTCATTAACTGGGAAAAATAGGCCCAACAAGAGGCGGACCAAAGGCAGAAAAAGAAAATGGCCATGCTTGCTGCTGCCATTGCGGGGTACCAGATAACAGGCCCACCGGGAGGAAACAGAGGCAGAAATCAGGGAAGAAGACAGCCGAGTGAGGCACGGACTGCCTCAGCCTGCCCAGGGACCTCTAAACCCCACCTATCAGCCTACACAAGGGACATCACAATCCCCTGTGAAACTAGGGAGAAAACCAGTGTGCCTATTGTTGCCACAAAAGCCACTGGAAAGGAGAATGCCCCCAGTGAATAGCCGATGGGGAAGCCCAATGACAAAATGGCCCACAAAGCTCCACTCATCAGCAAGACCCACCAGCTCCTCATGGCTTGCAACAAGGATAGGCCAGACCGGGCTCCCTACTATCTGCCTATGGTCACCATGACAGTAGGGGACCAACGTATGAACTTCATGGTCAGCACGGGAGCTGAACACTCAGTGATCACCCAGCCTGTAGGTCCCTTCTCCCAAAAACGGGCTAATATTATGGGTGTCACTGGGTGTCAAGCCAGGCATCCCTTCACAGTGCCATGACACTGCTTAGTCGGCAGCCATGAGGTAATACAAGAGTTTCTGTATCTCCCAGATTGCCCCGTAGCCTTGATGGGGCAGGATCTCCTGGGAAAGCTTCGAGCTCAAATAACCTTTGATTCTCCTGATCACCTAATTCTGAGATTAAGAGACCCAGAGGCTAAAATCATGACCCTCACTATCCCCTGGGAAGAGGAATGGTGGCTCTACAGCCTAACGGAGGCCCACAACAATCTCCAGAGCTGCCATTTCGAGTAGCTGGAGTGTGGGCAGAGGACAGTCCTCCAGGACTGGCAAGAACTATACCCCCTGTGATTGTGAAACTAAAGCCAGGGGTGAGCCAGTCTATCAGAGGCAGTACTTCATCCCATGCAAAGCACAAATAGAAATCCACAAGCACCTGGAGAGGCTCTTGCATTACAGAATCCTCCGGGTTTGTCAGTCTGCTTGGAATATGCCTCTGTTGCTGGTGCAGAAGCCAGGCACAGATGACTACCTACCAGTTTAAGACTTGCAAGCCGTAAACCAGGTCACGGTCACGCTACACCCTGTCATCCTAAACCCGTTTATGCTGCTGGGTCTCATCACTGCTGAGCCTGCTTCCTTCACCTGCTTGGACCTTAACGATGCCTTCTTCTGCATCTGCCTGGCCCCAAGAAGCCAGGCGATCTTCACTTTCCAGTGGGAGGACCCGACAAACAGCACCAAGGTACAGTTAACTTGGACCCGGCTGCCCCAAGGATTCAAGAATTCTCCAACCATCTTCGATATGGCAGTAGCTTCAGATTTAAAACTTTCCAGCACACCAGTGTGGCTGTACCTTGTTCCAGTATGTAGATGACTTGCTGTTGGCAGCACAAACCAAGAAAAACTGTATGCAAGGAGTACAGCAACTGCTCACCCTCCTATGGGAGGTGGGTTACAAGGTCTCAAAGACAAAAGCCCAAATATGTCAGGAAAAAGTTAGGTATCTAGGTTTTAATTTGTCCCAAGGCCAACGCCAACTCAGCTCTGAAATAAAACAGGCAGTGTATTCACCTCCAGTCCCAACTACCTGGCATCAAATCTGGGAGTTTTGGGGGGCTGTGGGGTTCTGTGGAATTTGGATACCTAATTTCTCCATCATGGTAAAACCCCTCTATGAAGCCACAAAGGGGGGTGAACAGGAGCCTCTTCTATGGGAAAAGGCTCAACAACAGGCCTTCGAACAAATTAAACAAACCCTCACCAATGACCCTGGTCTGGGACTCCCAGATGTAACTAAGCCTTTCTTTCTATATGTGCATGAACGCACTGGCATTGTGGTGAGGGTATTAACTCAAATGCTGGGATCATGGCATTGACGCGTAGCATATTTATCTAAACAGCTAGATTCTGTGGTTCAGGACTGGCTGCCTCGTTTATGAGCCCTGGCAGCCATGGCATTCTTGTTAACAGAAGCTGACAAACTAACGATGGGACAAAATCTAACTGTCAGGGTGCCTCATGTTGTAATCAACTTAATGGAACACAAGGGGCGATACTGGCTAACCAATGCTCAAATGTTCAACTATCAGGGAATGCTCTGTGAAAACCCACACATTCGCCTAGAGGTAATAAGAACCCTAAACCTGGCAACTTTACTACCTGTGGAGCCAGGACAGCCAGACCATGATTGCATTGAAATAATGAATGAAGTGTTCTCTAGTCATCTGGACGGAACGGACCAGCCCCTAAGGAACCCTGAAGTTGAGTACTTCATTGATGGAAGCAGCTTCATATGAGAGGGAAAATGCTTCACTGGTTATTCAGTGGCAACTTTAAACTTCACAGTTGAGGCAGAACCTCTGCCAATAGAAACTTCAGCTCAAAAACTAGAACTCATTGTGCTCATTCAAACCCTCCAGCTAGCCGCAGGGCTATGCGCTAATATCTATACAGACTCCAAGTATGCATTTACTACCTTACATGTGCATGGGGCCTTATACAAAGAAAAAGGTTTGGCCAGGCTGGGTGGCTCAGTCTGTAATCCCACGCTTTGAGAGGCCGAGGTGAGTGAATTGCCTGAACCTGTGGGTTCAAGAGCCTCCTGGGCAACTTGGCGAGACCTCATCTCTACAATAAATCAAAAAATTAGCCGGGTGTGGTAGCGCGCGCCTGTAGTTGCAGCTACTTGGAAGCCTGAGCGGAAGGATCGCTGGAGCCCAGCAGGTCGAGGCTGCGGTGGCTGGAAGCAGCGACTGCACTCCAGTCTGGGTGACAGAGTGAGACTCCAACTCAAAAAAAAAAGAAAGAGGTTTAATCAATTCAGGAGGAAAAGACATAAAATATGACAAGGAAATTCTAGAGCTACTAGATGCTGTGTAGACACCAAAAGATGTAGCAGTCATATATTGCCGAGGGCATCAAAAGGGAACTGTGATAACTGCCAAAGGAAATTGCAAAGCAGATCAAGAAGCAAAGCTTGCAGCAACAAAAGAGACTTGTCAAAACGACTGCAATAACCGTGGCGCTGTTTCCCGGCCCGCTGACAAACTGGAGCCCTTGCTACACATTGAATGAGAAAACATGGTTTGAAACTGAAATGGGACACTACTTACAAACTGGATACTGGAAGCTTCAAGATGATTGAATAGCCATTCCAGAATCACTGGCTCCAGCATTTGTCAGGCAGTTTCACCAACGGACACACAGTGTACGAACTGCTCTTGAAAATACCCTCCGTAAATGGTTCTATGTCCCCCAACTTTCCAGTATAGCATGGGTAGTCTGCGAACAATGTGTAATTTGTGCTCAAAGTAACCCACGGCAGGGACCCAAAGTCTCCCCTGGCAAAAGCTCCTACAGCTTATAGGTCACAAAGTTCGGGAAAGGTGGAACGAATGAACTGGACTTTAAAATCACAACTAAGTAAGCTATGCCAGGAAACTCATTTAGGCTGGGTCCAGTTTCTACCAGTAGTCCTTCTAAGGGTAAGGTCTAGCCCCACAAAACAAACAGGTTTCTTGCCTTTTGAAATCCTTTATGGGCAGCCACCCCCTCTTGTTAAGGGCATACAGGGATACTTTAAAAAGTTAGGAAAACTTCCTCTAAAACAACAAATTCAAGCCTTAGATTCAGCCTTAAACGTCAGAGAATGGTCACCAATTAGTTTGACTACTGATGTCCATTCCTTTAAGCCAGATGATATGATGTGGGTAAAAGAATGGAATGTACAGCCTCTAAAACCCCTCTGGAGGGGCCCATTTACTGTTCTTTTGTGTACCCCAACTGCAGTCAAGGTAGCCAAAATAGTTCCCTGGATCCATTGCAGCAGAGTTAAGCCTGCCTCCCAGGATTGGGATTGCACCACAAATCCGTGGACTCCCTTTAAGCTGACCCTCCGGAAAGTCACCGAGGCCATGGAAAACCCTAAACAGATTCCCCAGGCCCTGCTCTAGCCGCTCCAGGCTGAAACTTGAGGATCCACCAGCCTTGCTTCAATCACACACCAGATGCTGGCTGATCTACACACAGCAGAAGCTTGAGGATCCGATGGAATCAACACCTACAGATAAGCCATTGTTTCTAAAACGACATGCCTAAGCTTTACCTGCCTTTGTACTTGCCAATTGCTATACTGTTTTTCATGTTATTGGCTATAGGACTGGCAGAATCGACTAGTTCCCTTCCAAATTGGACATACTGGGAAAAAGTCTCACTAGCATTTCTGTTCCTTCTTATAATAGGAAGTTTGCTTGTGCTTTTGTGCACTGCTGCCTAATTTGGGTGCCTTTCACTTCCCCCACACACCCAACATGTAAATGCATAGAAACTATCTGGCCAGACAAAAAATTCTTCCATCATTATTCATCGTGGCCAGAAGTCGGTTATACTGACAAACACGTCTGTACCCATAACGTCTGGTTTTACTTTACTGGATTAGCAAAACGAGGCTACCAGTACACTAAATATGGGTTCAAATCTTGTTTTACCCTCAGAAACACAAATTAGGTCTGTTGGGATCTCACCCCTGCACCAGAAGCTGAGGAACTACTTAAAGAAGTTGTACAATTTATAACTCCCCCAGCTACCCAACAGCCAAAGTTAACCCCCTTCCCTCAACCATGGGAAGTAGGCAAAAATCTGTTTATAAATTTGGCTGCAAACATAGCCCAGACATTTGGTGTCACCAATTGTTGGGTATGTGGAGAAGCCCTAATGATTGAAGAGTGACCTTGGAAGGGAACTAGTCTTACTGCATGCCAGCTCCTACAATAGAATAATTCTTTAACTGTTAGAACAGAAAGCCTACCCTCAAAATGGGTCCTTTCCTCAAAAGTAATTGGAGAAGACTGCTTAAGCAGAACTCACTCCAATTATCCTCAATGGGTAGGAGAAACTTCTTGCAAGAGAATATTATACTGGAATTCAACCCACTGAACCTGGTGGCCAACAAGGCCTGTTTGGTATTGGGCACCTGCTTATGCAACTAAATCTTTTCAATGTACTATTGTTACCCAAACTATAAGTAACTGTACAGTATTATCCTCTGAACAAGCTAACCCATTTCAAGGTATCCCCATTATACGTCAAAACTGGACAAACTTGTCCTCTATAAATCCAGACCTAACCGGGCTCGGTGGCTCAGCTTGTAATCCCGCACCTTTGGGAGGCTGAGGTGAGCAGATTGCCTGAGCCCACGGGTTTGAGACCCGCCTGGGCAGCGAGACCTCATTTCTACAATAAATCAAAAAATCAGCTGGGCGTGGTAGCGCATGCCTGTAATTCCAGCTCCTTGGAAGGCTGAGGCAGAAGGATCGCTGGAGCCCAGCAGGTCGAGGCTGCGGTGGCCGGGAGCAGCCACTGCACTCCAGTCTGGGCGACAGACTGAGACTCCAACTCAAAAAAAAAAAAAATAATAAATAAATAAATAAATAAAAATAAATAAATAAATCCAGACCTCTGGAGAGCCCCCAAAGGGCTGTTTTGGATGTGTGGAAAGGTTGCATATACCCAATTCCCAGCATTAGGGAAAGGCACATGTACCATAGGAATAATCCAGCCAGGATTTTTCCTTCTGCCTAACCTGAGGGGAGATGAACTGGGTATCCCCCCTCCCCATTATGAGAGCCTCAAAACATGGGTTGCTCGATCTCTTGATCAAACTCTTAATATAGCAGGGACCCAGGTTTGGAAAGATGGTGAATGGTCTCACCCCAGAGAATTATAAATACTTATGCCCCTGCTACATGGGTACAAGATAGAAGCTGGGGATACCACACTTCTATATATATGCTGAATCGCATCATCAGATTACAAACTATCTTAGAAATTATAACTAACCAAACAGCCATGGCTTTTGAACACGCTGCTCAACAACAAACCCAGATGTGTGCCATTTATCAGAACCACTTAGCTTTGGACTATGTGCTGGCAGAAGGAGGAGGAGTATATGGTAAATTTAATAGCTCTGACTGTTGTTTGCAAATAGATGGTAATAGTAAAGCTATAACTGATATAGCCACTACTATTAGAAAGCTTGCCCATGTCCCAGTACAAAAATGGCATGATATAAAAGTTGGCAATTGGTTTGAAGACATGTTCTCGGGTCTGGGAGAATTTAAGTACATTATTGGATCTGTAGTCCTCCTGTTGGGATCCTGTCTCATCCTCCCTTGCATTGCCCCAATAATTATAAACTCCATCTCTAAGTTTGTGGAAACAGTTGTTGAATGAAAAACTGTGGTCCACATAATGTTAATACATCAAATTGAAGCTGATGCTCTTTAGCCCATAAAGGGTCGAGCATCAAAGGGGGAATGTGGCAGAGAGGGGCTGAAAACAGTTACAATTATTCTTTTTTAAAATCAACCTGCAAGCTTCAAACCTGCTAGACATGGGATGTGAGAAAAGCCAGACAGCCACAAGCCACTTTCTTGTAAATGCAAGATAGTAATCGATTTGCAACCTTACCCCCCCATCCTTTCTTTGTGAAGTTATGGGTTTATGACCCCCTCTTGTCATGTATATCCTGTAAACAACTTGTTCTTTGAAGTTCTGTTTCTGCTGATTACAACCTTACAAATTTCAAAAATATGTATAGCCATAGAACCCGACTCCCTCCCCATCTGAAAACGGCATATAAAAACCCTTCCCTTCGTCCTCTGGGTTGCTCAGCATTGGAGCATTAGCTCTCTGAGTTGCGCCGGCACCAATAAACTCTGCTTCCTGAAACAGCCTTGGTGTCACTGTCTCTCTGTTTTCCTGCAATAAGATTACTGAAGATCTTGTAGCCATTTTAAGGAGCTTATACTGTATCATATAGACTCTGAGAGCAGAGAATGAAATGGCATACATTTTAGAAAGAACACCTTCACTGTAAAATGGAAAGTAAACTGGAAGATGAAAAAAACAGAGATGGAGAGATAAATTGGGAGCCAATTGTAAGTCAGAGCAAACATAATCAATGTTGTATTTTATAGAAGTGTTAAATGCTTACCTCATTTAAGATCTCATCTGAGGTTATTGATTTGATTGTTTCCTTATGTCCGAGATGAGATGCAGATGACATCAAATAAGTAGACATACCCAAGCATCTTCAGGAAAAATATACAGCGACACACAACTAAATTAGTTTTAAATATTAGGTTTGGTCAGAGTGGTTGGTTTTTTTCCCCTGGGCTCATGGAGATATATGAGGAGGCACCCCCCAAAAATTGAATTATCTTTTGGAGGCTGGGCCCCTTGTAGTCCAGGTTTCCCCCACTAGGTAAATGTTCTAGGAATCCATTGGCATTAGTGTACCATGACAATGCACCTGCCCACACCGCACTGAGTATTCAGCAATTTTTGACCAAAAATGACATGGCCTCCATGCCCCCCCACTCCCTATTCACTTGATCTCACCCAGAGCGACTTTATTTTGTTTCCCTGGATGAAAAAAATATGCAAAGGGAAACGTTTTGCCCATGTGGAAGAAGTGAAACAAAAAACAGCATAAGTACTAAAAGGCATCAATACTGATGAGTTCAAAACTGTTCTGAGCAATGGAAAAAGCATCTTGATAGGTGTATTGCATCAAATGGAGAGTACTTTTGAAGGTGACTGAAGCTTTAAACATGTAGGAATACGCAATTTTTAATAAATAAATTCCACCATTTTGAGTCGCCCCTCATAAAATTCAAGTACTCTGGATATTACAGATTTTGTTTTGGATTGCCGTATCATAGGGAGAGTTAAATATTTAATAATTACTAAGAGCAAAGAGTGGAAAGTGGTCCCTAGATGCTAAATTATGGATTCTATCCAGTCTATGATAAAATTTTCACTGATATTCAGATAAAGGAGAAACATTAGACGAGTGATACTTTGAGAATACATCCTTCCTACTTTTTTGGTGTTACAGTATTCTTTCTTTTACAACATGATGATTATAGAAAAATTGTGGTAATTTTCTATGTCCTTATTTCAAAAAACAACCTTTGAAATGTGCATTTTGAGAATATTCAATTCTGGTAGATGAATAAGATTATAGTTTGTAAAACAGGCAAAACTTTAAGAGGCTTTAAGTATAGATGTGTAGTCAGTAAGCAAACGTTTGTTTTTCATAAGTAGAATTCATGGGCCATGTAAGCAAGTAGAACACATGTGTTAAACAGAGAGGAATGCCTAATATTCCTAGGGCACTAACCGTTCATAATATATAAATCATACAAGACACTGAATATACAAGACATTAAACAGGATACACTAAATATACATGAACACTTAATATTCACGATGCCTTAATTGGGCTACCCATTGATGATATCTTTTCTGGCCCTATGTACTCTCTGCCCAAGAAACACAAATAAAACCCACTGAGGCACATTCAGAAAGGATGGGTGAAATCCTACACCCCACAGAAGTCACTCTATGACTTCTACAAATGACAGGTCCAAACCAGAGCAGGGTGTAACTGTAGCAATTCTGATTTCTACAATTGCTTTACAGTTTTTCTGGGATGTTGCCTACAATAAAATGAGTGTCCCATCCACTTTCTCCAGCTTTCTGTTTTGAATACTGAGAGTGTCAGTGGTATGGAATGAGGCAGTTGGTGAAAAAAACTTCACAATTTTCGAAACAGGGAATAGGAGCAAAAGGCCTCTATTTGACATAGCATAAGAAGGTGATCACGTGGCAAATACCTCTAAACATGCATATGAAAGTTACTTTGGGAATCTCAACTTCTGAAAACTCTGAATACATGACATCGACATTCAGTTTGACTACCCAACTGGTACAGTCTGACCAGGTTCTTCTGCCCGCTGCACAGAAAAAAGCCAATGTACTGAGACAGCAGTGCCACAATATGGGAGGAGTTTAATGATCCCAAAGCTGCTGAGTGAGGAAGACAAGATATGTCTCAGATCCCTCTCCCTGAGGGTTTTAGGCTAGGCTTTTTAAGGAGTAATTTGGCAGGTGAGGAGCTAAAGAATGAATTTTGTTGATTGGCTGGGAATGAAGTCACCAGCTGTTGAAATTGTCTTTGTGTCTACAGCCAGTTTCTGAAGGGGGGAGAGTCACAGGACCAGTGGAGTCTGCTCCTTGGTATGTGTCCTGGGTCCGGGTGGGGTCATGGGTCCATCAGAGTCTGAAAAAGATCTCAAACACCAGCCTTAGGTGTCACAATAGAGAGACTATCCACAAAGCAAGCCCTGTGACCATTGGCTACCGACACCAAGCGATAAGCCATTATAGAGAAAGTATGCAAGATGGGAGATCCCCAGAGATTAAAGCTGCTCACACCCTTCACTGATCAAGCTTCTGGAGACCGTTAAGGAGACCTGTGTGATCTTAGGTTCATTGTTTAAGGGAAAATATGTTTACCAACCTTGCAGGCAGCTTCCCTCCTCCCCAGGGGTCAGGACATGAAGATAATCAACTGCTCTTTGGTGAAGTGACCATGTGTAAGCAGTCATGCGAGGAGGGAAGCAAACTTTGAAACAACAGACTTATTTCTAACCCTTGCAGGGCTTGGGTCTCTTTCACATCTTTTACCTGGTGGCCCTGTAATAATTTATTTCCTTTGAGTTGGGGTCTCACTCTGTCACCCAGGCTGGAGTACAATGGCACAACCATGGTTCACTGCAGCCTTGACCTCCTGGGCTCCCAAGATCCTCCTGCCTCAGCCTCCCAAGTAGCTGAGACTATAGGCACACACCACCGTGACTGGCTAATTTTTTTATTTTTCTGTAGAGACAACGTCTCACCATGTTGCCTAGGCTAGTCTGGAACGTCTGACCTCAAGCTATCCTCCTGCCTTGATTTCCCAAAGTGCTGGGATTACAGATGTGAGCCACCACGCCCAGCCTGCTATAATAATTTTAGAAAGGCAGCTTTGCAAATGAAGATTTCAGCATTCATTCACTTAATGTATATGAAGCATTAATAAAGTCCCAAGTTTGACACACAGGACAGCATGGGAATGTATCACAAGTAAGATAGATCTTCTGCAGCGTTACAAGTTGGGGCATATTGCCTTACCTGTTAGCTCTTATTTCCCTGGTAGGAATATTGTAGGCCCTCACTATTCTGACAAGAATCTTCACATCTCCATCAGAGATAGTCTGTGCTGCGACTTTTCTCCTTTCTTTCCTTCGAGGCTTCAACTGTCTTCGGGGTTCAATAAACTTACAAATTGCATCTGACAACTGGCTAAAGGGGAAAACACAATCAGCCTCACAAAATAGCATAGGTTTACAAGAAAATGGCTTTTTGATTGATTGCTAATAAGACTGTTACTGTGAACCATATTCTCTCATTCTGGAGGGAGGTGCTGTTGTCTTAAGCTCAAGGAAGGAATCTTTTTCTGAGTGCATGAGGAAGAGATGCTATGTTCCCCCATGTTGAAAGCTCCAAGTGCATTGGCTACATGGCCCAAAGGGAGAGACAAGGACACGGAGAGGTAAGCTGTGAAACAGGATGCTCTTGCAGAGGATTATTCCTTTTTCAAGAATCATTCTCTTGAAAGTGCCTGAATATTAGGTTTTCCTCATGGCTCTGAAGCCAGAGTCAGTTAGACTCATACATGCTGCCAACCTTAGCAACACAAATCCATAAAATTACAGCTTTATAGTAACGCCCATTTTTCCTCAAGGACTGAAAAGAAAACGCAACCAAATGCAGCATCCTAAACCGGTGAAAACCTTATTGGTCATATCAAGGACCTGCATGTGGCCTCAAAGGTGTTTTCCCAGAGACAGCCTGTCCCTCGATGCAGCCCTGTTCCCACCCTTAGATTTCACAGATAGGACAGTATGAGAATTGAGTTACTTCCGCAAAAGCACACCAACTGCTGCCCGTGGATCTTAGCATCCTTCTACTGCTGGGGACTCTGGGTTTTTTTGTTTTTTTTTTTTAAGGGGGAGATTACAGGCTCAGTGTGGTGTTAACAGCAACAACTTTTCCAGTATCTGATAGGACTGGAAACCTCAGGACAGGAAACCGCAGGGCAAAACTAGCTTTGGATAAAGGTGTTTCTTTTATTTTTCTTTCTTGCCCTAAAAACTATCAATAATGAGAGGGCAAAAAACTATCCTAAAACACCAAACAATTGAAAATATATCATGTAGAAATTACAGATGCAACTTTAAAATGATCAGCTATATTTTAAGCCACTATATTTCACTCTATGCCCTGAAACTGCATCTTTTGACATATGACTTGATTAAAAAATAACACAGAGAACTTAGCGGATTTGCAAGGCATCAGATTAAAGTTTTATATTTCATACTTAATAATCTTTGGTAGTTACCTTGCAGATATAATTTCTTCATAATCATTCACAATATCTGACAAGTTAAACTTGCTGATTTTGACAATTCTTTCCATTATCAACCTTCTGATCTAAAAAAAATTAGAATGGAAATAAATGCCATGTTTATATTCTAAGTATTTACAATGCTGCTGGTGCCACCATATTTGACTCCTGATTTTTGCAAGCAATGAATGGAAAGGAGAATTAGACAAGTGGAAATGCCATTCTGTTTCTTACCATCACTAAAGTCATTTCCAATTCTCATTCCAAAACTGGTTCATTCCTTTCCACTTTTTGGTTCTTTGATAATCACTTCACCTCATCCTAAACTCTCTGCTCTCATTTTGTTTTTTCATCTAACTCACAGTGTACATGGCCAGAAGTAGTTTTCACCAAAGGCGATGACTGTCCTGTGAATCCATTTCTGCAATAGTTACTATTAATGAACCTGAATCTTGATCTACAAAGAAATATGATCACGTTTTCTGTATTTCCCTCTCTGACTTTAAACCCTCATCCTGGCAGCTTGACAAGTCAGTCAGTGCTTGAACACCACCTCGCTAAGTCCTTGTTATTTGCAGAACTTACGAGCCCTGGTTCCTCCAAGGACTCTGAAGTACCTCCTTTTTGGTCTGAGGGAATCTTTCGATTTTCCCTTTCACCCTACTCTTCATACTGAGTTTAGGTTTTCAGACGTGAAGCCAGGAAGAGTCATGTCTGAAGGCAATTTTCTGCTTTCTGTCCTGCCACAAACCATTCTGAAGACAATGTAACCTACAGCCCAATTACCTTCTTAGAGAAGGTAGGAAAATAAATTGCTGGGAGGAGAGTAGGAAAAACATAAGTAACTCCTACAAATTATCCTACCACAAAGACAATGACCTGTTTCCCTCAAAGATGAATCCAGTTCTGCTGGCCCCATCTCTGCCCTCTCTTTCTTGCTGTCTCCCTTCTTGCTGTCCCTCCCGCAGGTCAGGTGTGCTCCTACCCTAGAGATTTCGTGTGTGGGTTCCATCATCCTAGAATGTTCTTTTCCAGAAAACTCCATAGCTAGCTCCCTCACCTCCTTCAGGTCTTGTTCTTTCTCAGCGACTTCTTTGGCAGCCCCGAATTCCTGTCCTCACTTCCTACTTTATTTTTTACAGCACCCTGTAACATATGCATCATGTGTTGCTCATTATCTGATTGCTCTACATTCCAGATCAGGGATTACAGCAGGTGCTCAAAAAATACTTGTTGAATAAACTAATGAAACAGACATATTGAAGAGATGCACACATTTCAGCAAAACCTTATCTAGTAATCCTTGAGACTGCCGGGACTCCATTCTTTACTGCTGGAACCCTGGCCTCAGCCATCACTAACCCTAAGTAACAAACACAGCAGGAAGTGTGATGGACACAACTCACAGTTCCATGAGTTCCTCCCAAGGATTTAAGCAACCTGTGGACCCTTATAGGCATCTGGGATCAAACCTTTCCAGCATCTGTAATTAGAGTAATTATCCCACAAAACTACCAGTTTTAAACTGTCCTCAGATAGCAAAGACATCTTCACAAGGAGTTGAAATCTAATGACAAAAATTTCTGAAAGCTCCCTCCCAGGATTCCTATATAAAGTCCAAGCATTCTCACACTCTTGCTGTTTTACCCTCTTCCTGATTCTTTGCTAGGCTCCCTCGTTGGTGCCTCTTTACACAAAAGAGAAGAGACAGCATGGTCAGAAGGCTTTGTGTCCTCTTTCCTTAGGAGCAAGAACCTGCCTTTATTTTCCAAGGCAGCAAAATCATTATGAAAGAACATCTCAACCTTTTTTTAAAAATATAAGGATGGGCTTGGTGGCTCAGCCTGTCACCCCAGCACTTTGGAAGGCCAACGAGAGTGGATTACCTGAGCCCGTGGGTTCGAGACCAGCCCGGGAAACATGGCGAGCCCTCTACAATAAAAAAATTAAATAAATTGACTGGGCATGGTAGCACACGCCTGTAGTTCCGGCTACTTGGAAGGCTGAGGCAGAAGGATCGCTTGAACCCAGCAGGTCGATGCTGAGGTGGCGGTGAGTGTGCCACTGCACGCCAGCCTGGGCGATAGAGTGAGACTCCAACTCAAAAACAAAACAAAACATATAGAGAGAGCTAGTGAAGAAGGCATAAGATGGCAGGACTGAGTGTGCAAGGGGGCTCTCTCACCCAGGAGAGCTGCAGTAGTCTGCACGCCACATCATCTCATAGTAAAGGTCCATGAACAAGTATAGCACTTGGGGCTTTATCTCATTCGCCCCTCACGTTGGAAGTAAAGCAAAGCAAGAATTATTATTGTCTGCTTTTATACAAGAAAGTGGGACTCGGTGACTAGGTTACTTGCCAATGACACACAGGATAGTAAGAACAGGTCTCCAGACACCCTCCTGGGGCTCTTCTAGCTATGTAGGTTGCATCCTGCCTGCCCCTAGGAGGGATCTGGGATGCATCTCTTAGATCATTCCATGGCTTTCCTTGGTTCTTTTCAAATTACCCCACTAGGTCGCTCTGGTGCTCTGTAGCAAAGGCTATGTACTTGGAGGAAAGTCTATTTTTGCAGGGATCTGAGAAAATACCTCATTCCCCTATCCTTATTCATTATTTCATTAATTTCCCAGACATTTATCAACATTTTCTAAGTGCAGGGCATTATTCTGGGCACTGAGGATCTGCAAATACAGTCCCTGAACTAAGCATCTAAGTACAGGAACTTGGAGCGTGAGAGCGTGGGGACGAAGAATCAATAGAAAGAAACCAGGAAGGAAATTCAGTGAAGAATTCCACCTCAAACCTGCTTAAGGCTTTGCTCTAGTGTTCTGCAAATGTTTATTTTGCATTTGTATCAAAGCAGATCTATTTCTCTACCCCTTTCTGTCTGTTTCTGGGAGCTCTCTCATGCCTTCAAATGACTGTGGTCTGTGACATTTCGAGGCACTGGTAAACATAGGGATTTGGGCAGAATGCTGAAGTAGATCTCAAGGTGAACTTTTAGGGTCAAAGAAGAGATGGGAATTCTTTAAAATTTATGTTTAAGCAGGAAAAGTTGGGATATGCTTTAATAGTGAGTTTAGCCGGGCTCAGTGGCTCAGCCTGTAATCCCGCGCCTTGGGAGGCTGAGGTGAGTGGATTGCCTGAGCCCGCAGGTTTGAGACCTGCCTGGGCAACTTGGTGAGAACTCATCTCTACAATTAAAAAAAAAAAAAAAAATTAGCTGGGTGTGGTAGCGCGCGCCTGTAGTTCCAGTTACTTGGAAGGCTGAGGCGGAAGGATCGCCAGAGACCAGTAGGTCGAGGATGCGGTGGCCGGGAGCGGCCACTGCACTCCAGTCTGGGCAACAGAGTAAGACTTCAACTCAAAAGAAAAAAAAATAGTGAGTTTACTGTCAATGAAGTAAAAAACCGAAAAGGAAATCTGAAAAGAACAGAAAACGCCTCAGTGATCAGGAAGATGAGAATGGGGTTTCATCCATCTGACTCTCTGGAAAGAGTATACCACCATGTGTTCAGCAGATCGGTTTTCATAAAAATAAATGCAAAGATATTGGTAAAACTGTGTTGTTGTTACCTTTTTCAGAAATTTGGCAGAATTAATCCTTTGTGCGGTAATAGAATTTACATCTGAAGTAGACATATCCTTCTCCATCTGACTTCCATACTCCTAAACACATAATTAAATTAGTTTCACTTACTGAATGTCACAAAAAGTTCAGATATGACAAGCTGAGATAAATATTACTATTCATTTTAGTTCATATGTAGGACACTGGCAACACTCTGGCATTGAGGGAAGAAAATGTTTTCAGAATCTCCCACTGAGAATTAGCTAAAAAACAATTTAGGACCATATTGTTTGATCCTAGGTTAAGGTACATTTATCTTTTAAATTGGAGTCATGATTAAGAAAAAAAAGTCACAACTGAAAAAAATGATTTAAAAAACTGTGGTGCTGAGAAAAGATACCTCGTGTATGCATTTGCCTGGCAGTCACTGATAACAAAATAAGTGGGGTTTTTTTTCCTCCAAGATGATGGATTAGAGGCTTCCCCCACCCCTCACCCCTCACCCACGTGGAAATAGCAAAATTTAGTGGGTAGAAATTCACACTGTGGACTTTTATCCAAGAAGTTAACACGGGAGTGCAACATAAAAGTGAAAAAAACTTTGGATACTTGGAGAAACACAGTAGGCACCAGCCCGTGGTGTAGAAACCTGTGAGTTTCTGGTCCAGCAGAAACCTGTGCTTCCCCACGATGCCATACCCACTGGGGAGCCTGGCAATCCAGGCCACGGGGGAGCTCCTTGGCGCAGCCAAGCCCGGGATCTGACCTGGGGAGCAGTGGGGAGACCCAGCACGAGCGTCCGTGGGAACTGCTTCGCACATGCTCGCTCCCCAGATGAAAGGCCTCTGAGTAGCTGAGACTGCAGGTGTGTGCCACAATGGCTGGCTAATTTTTTGATTTTTTCTAGAGATGATGTCTCACTATGTTGCCTAGGCTGGTCTCAAACTCCTGGGATCAAGCAATCCTTCCACCTTGGGATCCCAAAGTGCTGGGATTGCAGACATGAGCCACCATGCTTTGCCACTAAGGCTTCTTTTAACCAAGGAATTCATGTAGAGTCTACACCATTTCCCCTACTACCTTTGTTGGGGCTGGTGCTTACATTCATTATTGACCTGAGAGCAGGCTTGCCTGGTCCAGCTCTGCCCAGCTTTGCTCTCCCCTTTTGGGAATGAGTGCCAAGACCAGACCCCTTGCAACCCACAGACCAGCGCATTGCATGAGGCACCAGAGAGCTTTCCCCAGGATACAAAGATAAGCATAAACCCTATTGCTCCACCACTGCAGCTGGCTCCTGCAAGTGCCAACTACTGACTGGAGGTTGAACTGCACAACCCAATACAAAATGTACTGACACAAGTGCTTGAGAACGAGATAGGCTTCTGGAGACCTCTGCCACCTGGCTCCATGGGAGGCTGTGCTCATGCTCTCATGCCTAGTACACACTACTACATCTGGCATTTGAGAAGGCCACCACACTACAGCTATCTATAACCAAGGAATGCACACAGAGTCTTTGCCACTGAAAGCATCCAGAAGCAACACCAAACGACTCTACTCAACATGTATTATTGTCACACCCTGGGGGCGGGGGGATTAAAAAACCCTGTTCAAACAAAAGTAAATTAAAAAGTAACATGTGACAAATTTTCCAAACAAGAGGAACCAGCATAACAATTCTAGTATGAAAAACAACAAGCGTTGTGACACCCTAAAAAGATCACATTACTCTCTAGCAATGGAACCTGACCAAAACAAATTTTTCAAATGCCAGGAACAAAGCCCTTCTTGGGAAGGAGCTGCCGGGAGAGACTGCCAGCTCCAGGTTCTACCTCACCACTCCAGTGCCCGGCCAGACACTGGCAGCAGGGGCTGCAGAGGGAGCACAGTGGGGGAGTCAGTGGCATAGCTCCACTGGAGAAGTTGCAAGAGGCACCCTGCCACCATCTTAAAAACTGGGAAGGAAGATGCTCCAGCTTGCTCACCACGGAGCGAAAGACCCAACCCCATCTCTGTGACTGGGGGATTAACTACTCAGGGGATGATCATGACCCAGAGGGAATATCCTGAAAGCAAAAACTCCAGAGGGATAGGATGAGTGCTGAGTCTCAGGCGTCCCACCCCCTACCCTGATTCAGCCACCGCAGGACGAAGGGTGTGGCCAGAAAAGGATAAGGAAGACCTTCAAAGAGATCAGTGGTGAGTCCAGGGCTGATCCAAACCCCTCCTCCCCTGAAATCCTCTGAACATCAGACCCACACGGCTGGGACAGGACTGAGAGACACAAACCCAGGTGGAGCCTGAACATCAGCTACAATAGGACTCCACTCCAGGATGACTCTGGTTAGGGTGCTCCCTGCCAGTACCTGGGGAAGAGACAATCCAGCACTTCTCCACTGGAGGGGATCCCTCTGACCATACTAGAGTGGAAGGGGAGGACTGAAGCCTCACCTACCCCCACAGTCCCCTCTTCCTTCCCTGGGCTGGACACTGGAGAGATTGTGAATGAGACCAAAGCTCTGCAGGAGACAGTAAAGGGGCAGCTGAGAGGAACAACTACAGAACCTGCCACAAGAGGGCACATAGAAGACAAAAATATCATAGAAAAAAGTCAACAAAACAAAAAGCTGGTTCTATGAAAGAATAAGCAAGATCGATGGACCCCTAGCCAGAATGACCAAGAAAAAGAGAGAAAAAGCCCAAATAAACACAATCAGAAATGCAAAAGGTCAAATCACAACTGACCCTGAAGAAACACAAAAGATTATCAGAGATTACTATGCACACCTATATGGAAGCAAACTTGATAACCTGGATGAAATGGAGAACTTTCTGACTTCTCACAACCTCCCAAGGTGAAACAGGAAGACAATGAGACACTAAATAGACCAGTAACACCCCAGGAAATTGACTCTTTTATAAGAAAACAACCTACAAAAAACAAAAAAAGCCCTGGACCAGATGGATTTCCAGCAGAATTCTACAAAACACACAAAGAGGAGCTGATACCAATTCTATTGAAAGTATTCCAGGCAATTGAGAAAGGCGGAATTCTCCCCCAAATCATTTTACAAAGCTAACTTCACACTGATATCCAAACTGGGTAAAGATCCAACAAAAAAAGAGAACTACAGGCCAATATCCCTAACGAACATATATGCAAAAATTCTTAACAAGATTCTAGCAAATCGGATCCAACAACACATCTCAAAAATCATCCACCATGACCAAGTAGGCTTCATCCCCAGTATGCAGGGCTGGTTCAACATCTGCAAGACCATAAATGTAATTAAATACGTCAACAGATGTAAAAACAAGAACCACATGATTATATCATTAGATGCAGAAAAAGTTTTTGATAAAATCCAGCACCCCATCTTGATAAAAACCCCCAAACACCTAGGCATAGAAGGAACATACCTCAAAATAGTAAGCACCATCTATAATAAACCCATAGCCAGCATATTGCTAAATTGGACAGAAACTAGAAACATTTCCCAAGAAAACTGGAACAGAACAAGGCGACTACTCTTACCTCTCTTGGTTAACACTGTGTTGGAAGTCCTAGCTAAAGCAATTAGACAAGAGAAGGAAATTCAGGGATATCCAAATCGAAACGGAGGAAGTTAAGTTACCCCACTTTGCTGATTATATGATCCTATACCTAAAAAGCCCAAGAAAATCTGTCAAAAATCTGCTTTCACTGATAAAGGACTTTGCCAAAGTCTTAGGCTACAAAATAAATGTGCAAAGGACAGTTGCATTCTTATACACCAACAACAAGTAGGCAGAGAACCAAACAAAAAGCACAATTCCATTCAAAATAGGTATTTCAAAAATGAAATACCTCGGCATCTTCCTAACCAGGGAAGTGAAAGACCTTTACAGTGAAAACTGCAAAACAAAACACTGCTCAAATAAATCCAAGAAGACACACACACAAAAATGGAAAAATAGTCCATGCTCACAGATAGGAAAAGTCAACATTGTTAAAATGTCCATCCTACCCAAGGCAATCTATAGATTCAACACAATATCCATTAAATTACCAACATCATTCTTCTCAGACCTGGAAATGACAATACAGAAATTCATATGGAAATGCAAATGACCACGAATAGCCAAAACAATCCTCAGCAAAATAAAGTGAGAGGTATCACACTTCCAGACTAAACTTATACGGCTACAATAATTAAAACAGCCTGGTACTGGTACAAGAATAAGCATGTGGACCAATGGAACAGGACAGAGATTCCCGAAGCAAAACCTCAACTTCTCAACCAACTCATCTTCAACAAAGACTCTACCAACAACCACTGGGGAGAGGAGAACCTATTCAGTAAATGGTGCTGGTAAAACTAGCTGGCCACATGAAGAAGATTAAAACAGGATCCCTATCGATCACCACACACAAAAGTCAACTTGAAATGGATCAAAGACCTAGAAATAAAACCTCAAACTACAAGAATCTTAGAAAATGCAGGAGACACCCTTATGGAAATTGGAACTGGCAGTCAACTCCTGATCAAAACCCCAAAAGCCCATTCCATAAGAGATAAGATAGACAAGTGGAACCTTATCAAACCGAAAAGCTTCTGCAAAGTAAAAGAAACCATTAAGAGAGTGGGGAGACAGCCCACCAAATGGGAAAAAATATCTGCCAACTGTATATCTGACAAAGGCCTAATATCCAGAAAGTCAAATGTGCCAAAAGGAAAAAAACAAACAGCCCCATTTAAAAATGAGCAAGGCCAGACTCAGTGGCTCAGCCTGTAATCCCAGCATTTCGGGAAGCCAGGTGAGTGAATTGCCTGACAGGTTTGAGACCAGCCTGGGTAACTTGGCAAGACCTCCTCTCTTTGCAAGACCTTGTCTCTACAATTAAAAAATAATAATAATTAGTTGGGCGTGGTAGTGCACGTCTGCAGTTCCAGCTACTTGAAAGGCAGAGGTGGAAGAATCGCTGGAGTGCAGTGGATTGATGCTGGGGTGGCTGTGAGTGTGCTACTGCACTCCAGCCTGGGCAACAGAGTGAGACTCCAGTTCAAAAAAAAAAAAAAGAGCAAAATACATGACTAGACACTTCTCAAAAGAAGACATACAGGCAGCTAATAGACACATGAAAAAGTGCTCATCCTCACTAATCATCAGAGAAATGCAAATCAAAGCCACATTGAGATACCATCGTTAATAAAACAAACAACAACAGATTCTGGTGAGGATGTGGAGAAAAGAGAACATTTCTACACTGCTGGTGAGAATGCAGACTAGTTCAACCTCTATGGAAAACAGTGTGGCAATTTCTAAAAGAACTAGAAATTGAACTTTCATATGACCCAACAATCTCCCTACTGGGAATATACCCTAAGGAACTCAAATCATTCTACCAAAAAGATACCTGCACACACATGTTTATTGCAGCACTATTCACGACAGTGAAAACATGGGACCAATCATGCTGCCCATCAAAACTGGACTGGATTAAAAAAAAAAGTGGTGCATACACACAATAGAATATTAAGCAGCCATAAAGAAGGACAATTATGAACTTTGCAACAACTTGGATGGACTTAGAGTCTATAGTACTCTGTGATCTATCACAGAAACAAAGAACTGAGTACCACATGTTCTCACTCAAAAGTGGACCCTGAACATTTACCGTAATACTATAAGAAAAGCATTGGCAGTAGCAGGACTCTGCCGGGGGAGGGGGACACATAATATCAATAAGGGTACCTGATCCTAAACTAGGTGAAGTGGGGACCAAAGGGAGACCGAAACTTTACATGAACTGTGACCAAGTGACTTGTATACCTAATCCTAAATTGGACCTCACATCCTTAAAATAAAAAAGAAAACTTACAAGTCAGATGAGATTGAGACTCTCTTTTCAAAGTGCTTAAAAAACAAACAAACAAACAAAAACTGTCAACCCCAAATGTTGTATCCTGCTAGAATAAACTTCATACATGAAGGAGAAATAGTCTTTCCCAGACAGGCAGAAGCTGAGGGAATTTATCACCACTAGACTGGGCCCTACAAGGAATGCTCAAGGGAGTTCTAAACATGGGGAAAAAAATAGTTGGTAATCAGCATCATAAAAACACACAAAAGTGTAAAACTCACAGATCTTATAAAACAATTACACAAATGAAGCTACAGAACAACTAGATAATAAATAACATATGATAGGAATAAAACCTCATGTATCAATATTGGCCTTGAATGTAAATGGGTTAAATACGCCACTTAAAAGACAGATAGGCAGAATAGATAAAGAAACATGATCTAACTATGTGCTGCTTACAAGAAACTTATCTTATCTGTAAAGACAATTACAGACCAAAGGTTAAGGGATGAAAAAAGATATTCCATGCAAACAAAAACCAAAAGAAAGCAGGAGCAGCAATACTTACGTCAAATAACAGCAGACTTTAAATCAACGGTAAAAAAAAAAAAAAAGACAAAGCTATGATATAATGATAAAGGGTCAATTCAACAAGAAGATATAACAATCTTAAATATGTATGCACCAACATCAGAACACTCAGATTCACAAAACAATATTACTAACCTAAGAAAAGAGATAGATAACAATACAGTAATAGTGGGGGGACTTCAACACCCCACTGACAGCACTAGACAGATCATCAAGGCAGAAAATCAACAAAGAAACACTGGACATGAATTGGACTTTAGACCAAATGGACCTAATAGATGTTTATAGAACACACTACCCAAGAACTGCAAAATATATTTTCTTCTCATCAGTACATGGAACAGTCTCAAAGACAGACAATATGTTAGGCCACAAACAAGTCTCAACAAGTTTTTGAAAATAGAAATCATATCAAGTACCTTCTCAGACCAGAGTTGAATAAAAGTAGAAATCAATACCAAGAGGAACTCTAGAGACTCTTTAAATTCATGGAAATTGAGTAACATGTGCCTGAATAACCACTGGGCCAATGAAGAAATTAAGATGGAAATTTACAAATTTTCTGAAACAAGTGAAAATGGAAATACAACATACCAAAACCTGTGGGATACAGCAAAAGTGCTAAGAGGAGAGTTTACAATATTAAATGCCTACATCAAACAAATGCAGAATATACATTCTTCTCATCAGTGCATGGAACATTTTCCAAAGTAGACCATATGTTAGGCCACAAAACAAGTCTCAATACATTTTAAATGATCAAAATCATATCAAGTATCTTCTCAGACAACAGTGAAATAAAACTGGAAATCAACTCCAAGGGGAGCTTTCAAAATTATGTAAATACATGGAAATTAGACAACATGCTCCTGAGTGGTCATTGGATCAGTGATGAAATTTAGACAAAAATCAAAAAATTTCTTTGTGGCCAGGCTCGGTGGCTCAGCCTATAATCCCAGCGCTTTGGGAGGCCGGGGTGAGTGAATTGCCTGAGCCTGCGTGTTTGAGACCCACCTGGGCAACTTGGCAAGACCTCATCTCTACAATAAAACAAAAAATTAGCTGGGCATGGTAGCACGCGCCTGTAGTTCCAGCTACATGGAAGGCTGAGGCGGAAGGATCGCCAGAGCCCAGTGGGTCGGGCTGCAGTGGCCAGGAGCGGCCACTGCACTCCAGTCCGGGAGACGGAGTGAGACTCCAACTCAAAAAAAAGAAAAGATTTCTTTGAAACAAATGGAAAACACAACATATAAAACCTGTGGGATAAGCAAAAGCAGTGTTAAGAGGGTAGTTTATAGCATTATATGCCTACATCAGAAAATGGAAAGACCACAAATTAACAACCTAACATTGCACCCCAAGGAACTAGAAAGGCAAGAACAAACCAAATCCAACGTTAGCGGAAGCAACAAAATAACAAAAATCAGAGCAGAATTAAATAGAATTGAAACAAACAAAAACAATACGAAGGATCAATAAAACAAAAAAGTTAGTTCTTTGCAAAGATAAAAGTGATAGACCACTAGTTAGCCTAACCAAGAAATGAAGAGAGAAGATTCAAACAGACACAATCAGAAATTTAAGACATTATAACCAGTAACAAAGAAATACAATCAGAGACTACTATGAACAACTCTGTGCTTATGAACTAAAAAAATCTGGAGGAAAAAGATAAATTCCTAAAAACATACATCCTCCCAAGATTGAACCAGGAAGAAACAGAAATCTTGAACAGATTTGAGTATCAAGATTGAATCAGTGATTTAAAATATCCAGATCTTAGCCGGACTCGGTGGCTCAGCCAGTAATCCTGTGCTTTGGGAGGCCGAGGTGAGTGGATTGCCTGAGCCCGCGGGTTCGAGACCCGCCTGGGCAACTTGGCGAGACCTCATCTCCACAATAAATCAAAAAGTAGCCAGGCGTGGTAGTGCGCGTCTGTAGTTCCAGCTACTTGGAAGGCTGAGGCGAAAGGATCGCTGGAGGCCAGCAGGTCGAGGCTGCGGTGGCTGGGGGCATGCCACTGCACTCCAGTCTGGGTGACAGAGTGAGACTCCAACTCAAAATAATAGTAATAATAATTTTTAAAATTAAAATATCCAGATCTTAACAAAGAAAGCCCTAGGGCCATCTGAATGCTATCAGACATACTAAGAAGAACTGGTACCAATCCTACTTAAACTGTTCCAAAGATCTAGGAGAAAGTAATCTTCCCTAATTTATTTCCATAAAAGCCAGTATGACTCTGATATCAAAGCCATACAAGGACACAATAAGAAAACTACAGACCAATATCCCTGATGAACACAGATAAAAAAAATCCTCAACAAAATACTAGCAAACCAAACCTGACAACCTATCAAAAAGATAATACACCATGATCAAGTGAGTTTCATTCCAGGGATGCAAAGATAGCACCCCTTATGCAAATCAATAAATATGATACACCACATAAACAAATTTGAAAACCAAAGCCATATCTAGCATCAATAGATGCAGAAAAAGCATTTGGTAAAATTTAGCATCTCTTCATGATAAAAGCACTCAACAAACTAGGCAGAGAAGGACCATCCTTCAAAGTAATAAAAGCCATATACAATAAACTCACAACCGACATCATACTGCATGGGGCGAAGGTGAAAGCATTTTCCCTAAGAACTAAAACAAGAAAAAGATGTCCACTTTCACCATTCCTATTCAACATAGCACCAGAAATCCTAGCCAGAGCAATCAGGCAAGAGACAGAAATAAAAGGTATCCAAACTGGGAAAAAGGAAATCAAATTATCTCTGTTAGCTGACAATATGATCGTAAACCTAGAAAATGGTAAAGACTCAGGTAAAAGACCGCTGGATTTGATACAATAATTTAGTAAAGTTTCAGGATACAAAATAAATGTACAAAAATCAGTAGTATTTCTATATACCAATAATGATCAAGTTGAGAACCAAATCAAGAAGTCAATCTCATTTACAATAGCTACAAAAAAATAAAATACCTGAGAATGCACTTAACTAAGAAGGTGGAAGATCTCTATGAGGAAAACAACAAAACACTGATGAAAGAAATTGTAGGTGACACAAACAAATGGAAGAACATTCCATGCTCCTGAATTGAAAGAATCAATATTGTTAAAGTGACCAAACTACCCAAAGCAATCCACAAGTTCAGTGTAATCCCTATCTAAACAGCAATATCATTTTTCACAAAATTAGAAAAAACAATCCTAAAATTCATACGGAACCAGAAAAAAGCCTGAATAGCCAAAACAATCCTAAGCAAAAGGAACACAGCTGGAGGCATCACATTCCCTAATTTCAAATTATACCAGAAGGCTATAGTAATAAAAACAGTGTGGTACCACTCCAAAAAGAACAGAGAACCCAGAAAAATAGTCACATATTTACAGTCAATTGATCTTCAACAAAGTTGAAGAAAAAAAAAAAACATACAGTGGGGAAAGCACATCCTATTCAATTAATGGAACTGGGGAAATTGACTAGCCATATGCAGAACAATGAAACTGGATTCCTATCTCTCACCATAAAAAAAAAATCAACTCAAGGTGGATTAAAATCTTAAATGCAAGACCTGAAACTATACAAATACTAGAATAGGTTGGGCATGGTGACTCACACCTGTAATCTCAGCACTTTGGGAGATGCATGTTTTTTTGGTTTTTTTTTAACAATAACAAAAATACAATAGTTACAAACATTTTAAAAATACCTAAAGGATCTTGGCTGTTAAGTAGATTGTTTGGATAACACTAAGATGTAAAGTCACGCAAAGGACATTTTGGAATTGAGGGAGATCTGTACATTTTTTTAATTTAATTTAATTTAATTTTTTTTATTTTTTGTGAGCCGGAGTCTCACTCAGTCACCCAGACTGAAGTGCAGTGGCCGCTCTCGGCCACCGCAGCCTCGACCTGCTGGGCTCCGGCGATCCTTCCGCCTTGGTCTTCCGAGTAGCCAGAATTACAGGCGCGCGCTACCACGCCCAGCTGATTTTTTGATTTATTGTAGAGATGAGGTCTCACTGCCCAGGTGGGTCTCGAATCCGCAGGCTCAGGCAATCCACTCACCTCAGCCTCCCAAAGGAGCGGGATGACAGGCTGAGCCACCGAGCCCGGCTTACATTTTTAATACCTAAGTAGAAGAGAAAATCCACTCACAGTTTATTACGTAAAAGAAAAGAAATTGGCAGAGCATGGTGGCTCATGCCTGTAATTCCAGTGCTTTGGGAGGCCAAGGCAGAAGGATAGCTTGGGGGCCAAGAGTCCAAGACCCTATCTCTAAAAAAAAAAAAAAAGTTTTAATTAGCCGGGCAGGGTGGTGCACACCTGTAGTTCCAGCTACTGAAGAGGCTGAGGGCAAGAGGATTGCTGAAGCCCCAGGAGTCCAAAGTTACTGGGAGCTAAGATTGTGCCACTGCGCTCAACAGAGCAAGACACTGTTTCTAAAAAATTTTTTAAATAATAATAATAATAACAAAGAAATTAAGATAGGTTTAAAACATCAAAATACTGACTTTATCATATAACAAGTCACATTCAAATAGAAACCAATTACCTGGAAGACTACATCTGGAATCTCTCTATCATAGAGGGGAATTTGCTGCAGAAGGAAAATATCTAATTGACCTGCATTTCTGAGTTGCAATAGCTGGAAACGTTTACTCTTTTTAATTTCCTCTTCAGAAACAAAGTTAAATTCATCTTGCAACTGTTCAAGACGAAAATACTTTGGAATATCCTGCTCCTTATGTCTCATGTACTGTAAAACAAAAAAAGGTACAACCTTCGCTTAAAATATTAATTTTTTTAAGTTCGGGAATTATTTCAAAGCACTACTTCCCCACAACTGTGAGATATAAGAGTGGCAATACAGATAGGAAATGGAGCGATCAAATCTGTTGGCTGTAGGAGGAGAGAACATGCAAAAAAAAACAAACAAAAAAATCCACCCTACGTAGCTTCCTAAACTTCTCCCAGTCGTGACTCACACAGGACATGAAGATGTTTGTACTGTACACTGAATTTTGTATCACACACTTGACAGGAACAGACGAGACTGTTCCTATCTGGTTGCCCTAAGAGTTGGGAGAGAGTAAATATTTCTGTACACCTGTAACCAATTCTACACATCAGTTGGGGAGCTGTAACCTAGGGGAACTTAATTACAGGAATCTAACTTATAGGTTACTTTATTCAACAACTGCAAATGTGAACATATGGTGCCTGCAAGAAACAGTTCTAGCTGCCATCGGAGAGAAAAAGATTTATTAGCTGTAGTTCCACGAGGAAAAATAAAACACAAATGAATAATTACAGTAAAAGGCAGAATGAGATTAGTCATACGAGTTTATTTAAAATAAAAGTTAAAAAAGATTGACAGGAGAGTAAGGAAAGAAAATCTTGTGTCTAACTGAGGTTACCGGAAAACATCAGATTTGCAGAGTGTGGATAACAGCCGTTATGGATGCCCTACCAGGGAGCGGTGACATGAATAAAGGTAGAAAGAGAGCAGGTTTGTGGTACAAAGAGCAGTCAGTTGGCTGGAAGAAAGCATTGAAGTGACTGTATGATGGTGTCTGAGGGAAGGAGTGTGTCTGTAAGTCATCTCAATACCTCTAGCATCTGACACGGCTGACACATAGTCGGTGTACGACAGAGGTTAGCCTGAAGGTTTGTCTGCTGGATGTGCTGTGGACCAATAAGCAGCGGCAGAGGACCAACTACCAGGCCTAAAGCAGTAATTATTTTACTTGCTGGATTTCTAATTGCCTTTACAATACTGTCAACTGGTTGAAAGCTGCTCTGTCCTCAGATTTGTTTCCCTTTATATGCCCCCAATGCTTGGAAAAATATACAGCAAGCTATGGGGAGTGTATTGGGGCAGAGCTTAGTATTGATATTTGCTGTAACTTACCATAATAAATTCCATTAAATCAGAATATTCTGGATTATTTGGATCAATTCTGACTTCATTTGCCCATTCAAAAAGCTTCTGTGTGTCAGTGAGCCCTGGAATTCCAGGAACGCCTCTTGCATCTACATTCCTTAACACACTACTAACAGAGAGAACATATTTTGTGAATTTGCATACAATACATAGGTTTTACTTTGTTATACAGAGTAAAAACCCACCCATTCTGGGTATTTAAAGATAAAACCTATTCATCCCTCATATTTAAAGATAAAATAGAAAGTTTAGGCCAGGCTCCATGGCTCAACCTGTAATCCCAGCACTTTGGGAGGCTGAGGTGAGTGGATTCCCTGAGCCCGCAGGTTCGAGACCAGCCCGGGCAACATGGCGAGACCTCGTCTCTACAATTTAAAAAAAAAATTAGTTGGACGTGGTGGTGCACGCCTGTAGTTCCAGCTACTTGGAAAGCTGAGGCAGCAGGACCACTGGAATCCAGCAGGTCGATGCTGGGGTGGCCGTGAATGTGCCATAGCACTCCAGCCTGGGTAACGGAGTGAGACTTTAACTGAAAAAAAAAAATGTTTAGATGGGATAGCTCTCCTGGTTCTTCTCATATTCTAACTCATATCATAGCTTTTTGATAAATGTCTACAAGAGAAGGTAAGCTTCTTAGGAATACGTCTGTAAATTCTCATCTTTACCATCTCCACTCTGTGTAGTAGCTAAAATATAGTAGATGCTTAAGTTAATGGTGCTTGGATGTATTCTATAAACCCTAAAGCATAGCAACTTATTAAATATTTTCACAGGATGCACATGATATTGAAATCTAACCATAATTTTTTTGCTTAAGTAAAATTAAGAAAGTACACAAAATAAAAACAATCTTTAGGCTATATCTTTATAGTTAAGACATAACAGGAAGTAACATGATTAACTGGGTAGTATGTGTCAGAGGTATATCTTTGTTTGGTCATATAGACAATCTTCAAAAGTTGGAGAGTTATAAAAGATGGTCTAGATTTATAATATATACTTGGCGACCTTAGCTATAGGCCAAGTGCAGAAAGAATTCAACCCTAAAGAGTAAGGATTTCCTTGGAGCCCCTAATTATCCCAGTTACTTAATCTCTCTCTTCATAGAGAATTTGTCTCAATTTGTATAATTAGAAGAATTTGGACTAGGAGATTTCAAGAATTCTTTCTATAAAGTACTCCAGAAAAATTCCCATCTACAAGTTGGGATTCCAGAAATACAGTTCTGATACAGATTCAAGAATGTCTTAGCATAAACAGGGGCATACATTTGATACCAACTCCTTTCCACTGTTCGCATTTCAGTGATGATCTTCTGAAGCTATAGGTGAAAAGTGAATTTCTGGTACAGTGGGATGTAAGCAAAATTACAAATAGGTGAAATCTGAGTATTCTTCTTTACTCTGACTTCCTATTTCTACCCTTATGTTGACCTGTTTTGATATCTATGCGGTAAGAGATCTCTTGAACCTGACACTCTTGACATCATCTTGTCCTTCCCCAGGAAACAGTCTTAGCCCAGGTCTCCTAGAAGACAGAGCCTGAGGCAAAGCTTAAATGTTAATAGATTAGAGGAAGGAACTTATCCCCTTATATCCTTAAAAAAACAAGCTGTAATTGGATTTCAACATAGTCCCATGATTTCTGTCTCAGGGAAAGTAACAAAAACTTCAGAGTCATGGTACAATGATTTCCCCTGCTGCGGAAATCATTGTGTTCAGCTGTAGGCTGTGGCAGACTCTCACTGTCATCTGCATGACCCCCCACACAACAAAACACTAAGTGAGTCACGCGACCTTTTGGCTCAAGACCAGTCAACATTTGAAGATTTTCTTTCTTTCCTTCTTTGTTTCTCTCTTTGTTTCGTTTTTTTAAAAGTAAAAAATAATGGAAAAAAAAAAACTAAGCAGAAATAAAATAAGAACCGGCAGGTATGAAAGAGAACCAAAGAGAAAATGCGGCTATAAAAAATAAAATGAAAAGTTATAATGTGAAAATCAAATAAGTGCTAGATAAGACAAAGTTGGATAATGAATTAAGGAACTGAAAAGAAATCTACCCAGGATACAGATGAGATAAAGACATAACAAATATGAAATAATAAGCAAGATACATGGATAATAGACTGAAAGTGTCCAGTAGGAAGTCCTGAAGGAGAGGACGGTCATTGAGATTGGAGAGATATGTTTAATGTGTTATTACTCTAAGACTCTCTTTGGGTTAACTCCTGCTCAGTCAGTATGTGACAACTGGATGAGTAAGCAAATGAGCGAATAGTACCCGAATCCTGAATCCGAGAGACCACCAAAGAGCCAGCTCCGATGCAAATCACACGAGGGTCTTTATTCAGGCTTGAGTCTGGGCTCACGTCTGTAACCGGTGCAGCGGTACAGGAACGAGAGCCCTGACCTAAGACAGCAAGTAGTTTATATACACAGTTACAAGGGACGGACTGGGCGTGACCGGTTTTTTCTAGGCTTGAGACATTATCCAATTAGAAGAAGGCATGACGTAGAACATGAAGTCCACGGACCTTGCAGAATTAGTTCTCAATTCGGTCCGCAGTGATGTCAGGGGACAGGAGAGCTTGAGGTTGGTGGGTTCATTTTTGATTTGCACGGGCACGGGCTCGGCTGCCCGTGATTGACTACTAATGGCTACACGGGCAGAGTGGAGTTAGTTAAGCCATCTGAATGTTAGATAAGCTGCAGTTTACACTGTCACTGTGACTGTGCGTAAATCAGCTCAGGCATACAAGCAGGTTTGAAATAACACAGAGCCCACCAGAAGAGTGGCTGGTGCCACAGAGCCCACCATAATTCAAGCAAAGGAATGTCCGGGAGGGGCTTATTGCTTGACATTCACACACTGCCAGCAGAAGAAGCCGGTTATTTCAATTAACATGGTTATTATGAGACAAACAAAAACTTAACAAAGTTCTAAGTACAATCACTGCAAATATTTTGTAACTTTACGGTCACAGTTACTACCAGGCGCCTTACATATGCCTAGTCTTGTGGGGTTTGAGGTAGAGATTTATAAAATACAGCAAACGTGAGGTAGGGGTTTATAAAATACAGTGAATGTGAGGTAGGAATTCATATAGTAAACGTTTCTTTCATAGCAAGTATAGTTTTTTTTTTGTTTTTTTTGTTTTTGAGTCGTTTGAGTCTCTCATAACAAATACCGTCTTCCAGATCTCCTTAGCCTTCATTCTCTGACTCCCACAAGTCAGTCCTGCCTCCTGGAGCTCCAATCCCAAGTTCCTAGAACCACTGCTCAGAGCCAGCCCTCAAGCTCCCACAACTATGGAGAGAATTCTGCAACTTCCTCTAACTGTAAAGCTTCACTTAGAGAGGACCTAGGACTTTGAAAATCTCTCTTGTGATTCACTTACTGATGAAACCTGTCATCATTCCCTCTCATGCACAGAACTGTTTTCAATCTTTTGTAAATTTGAGTTTCCAGGTAATAGGAACTGTAAAACAATGAGGACAGGCCAATGAATATGGCCAGAAGGTCGTTCACTGGTAACCTTCAGGAATAAATGTAAACGGGTGTGGTTAGGAAAGAATTTGTGAATGGAAAGTGGAAAGATCTGCAGACTAGTAGACCACATGAGGACTTGGACAGGAAAAGTGCTCAAAAAGGGTTTTCAGGGCTTAATCAAGTACTTGAGTTTCTGCTTGTTTTAAAACAAGGTGTGCAACCCTCTCAGGTCCCCTCCTGTCGTGGGAACTTTTCTGTCCTCTCAGTAAATCCTCCTTTCTCTAGACCCATGGCTATTTACTTGGGTTCTAGTTTAATACTTTCCTGACTCTGAAAGATCTCATACTCTGTTATATTCTGGTTTTTTCCCCCCAAGGATTTCATCACTTCTCTTTTTAAGAAGATAAAGACTTCCTCAATTTTTAAGAAATACGTACCTTGGGTCTGTTCTCTTATCTTTTAGAATCTTTTTACTGTTAAACTTTTTTTTTTTTTGAGTTGGAGTCTCATTCTGTCACCCAGGCTGGAGTGCAGTGGTATGCTCAAGGCCACCACAACCTCAATGGGCTGGGCTCAGTCTATCCTTCCACTTCAACCTTCCAAATAGCTGGAATTATAGGCATGCGCTACCACACCTGGCTAATTTTTTTTTCATTTATTGTAGAGATGAGGTTTCGTCAAGTTGCCCAAGCTGGTCTTGAACCCCTGGGCTCAGGCAATCTTCTTGCCTCTGCCTCCCAAAGTGCTGGGATTACAGGTGTGAGCCACTATGCCAGGCCCAAACTTCTTGGTAAGTAATCTACCTGTTTCCTCAACACCAATTATCTTTGTGCTACTGTCATTTAGTTTAGACTTTTACCTCTAAATCTCTTATTTTTTTTTTACCTAGTGAAAGTATTTATGAACTCTTACTATGACTCTGACTACATGCCACTGTTTTTTTGTATATGATGTTCTCCTTGTTACTTTAAAAATCGTCTCTAATTTCAGTTTTGACTTTCTGTTTAACCAAGTTTCTCCATCTCCACACACAGTCTACTCAATTGTCAACATCTTCCACCCAAGTATGTATTTACTATAATCCACGAACCTACGTTGAAACATCATTGTCACCCAAAGTCCATAGTTTATATTAGGGTTCACTCTTGGTGTCGTACATTCTATGAGTTTTGACAAATATAAAATGACATGTAGTCACCATAACAGTATCATACAGAATAGTTTCACTGCCCTAAAAAATCCTCTGTGTTCCATCTATTCACCCTTCACTCCTTCCAGAACCTCTGGCAGCCACTAATCTTTTCACTGTCTCCATAGTTTTGCCTTTCCTAGAATGTCATATACTTGGATATAGCTTTTTTTCCATTTATTTTAAAATATATTTGTTTAGATGCAGAGGAGAGATGCTATCTTTTTTTTTTTTTTTTTTTGAGTTGGAGTCTCACTCTGTCGCCCAGACTGGAGTGCAGTGGGGGCTCCCGGTCACAACAGCCTCGACTTGCTGGGCTCCGGCGGTCCTTCCTCCTCAGCCTTCCAAGTAGCTGGAATTACAGGCATGCACTACCACGCCCAGCTGATTTTTTTATTTATTGTAGAGATGAGGTCTTGCTGCCCAGGCGGGTCTCGAACCCATGGGCTCAGGCAATCCACTCACCTCAGCCTCCCAAAGGCGCGGGATTACAGGTTGAGCCACCGAGCCCGGTTGATGCTATCTTTTTAATAATCATTCACTACTTTTTAAATGATAAAATCTACTTGTTCCTTTACATTTGTCATTTTCCTCAAACATAGCACATTATAGAAGCCAGCATTACCATTTTTACAGAATTTTACAATACTTATTTCTAGTAATTCTGTGTGTGGTCATGATCTAAAAATTAACCCCAAGTCATCTGGGAACTCCTGGGATATTGACAATGCATAAATGATTCTTTGGAAATCCAGAATGACTGGGAGATTGGACCCCAGAAATAAGTCTTTGGGAGTCATGGCCTTTGCCTATAAGTTAAGGACTACGGAAATGCCTCTCTCATCATCCATGTGGTTACAATCCTAAGCATCGAAGGAATACATTTTCTTATATATAAACACACTTACTGTCTTAGTAGAGAGATTTAAATTTATCAACATACAAATAAACTAAAGTGTTCCTACGGCCGCTTAGGTTTTCCCTTTTACACGTTTTGTGCGATGCTTTGCTGAGTCGTGGTGTTATTTTTCAGACATAAACGTTTATTACCTGCAGTAAGCAGATCTTAACGATTGTGACACAGGTGTCAGAGGAATACCATTTTTGTCTAAGGCCCATGTTAGAGAGTAGCTGAGTTTTCCTGATGTCAGAAGACAAAGTTCTTCAGTCCCATTTTCCTCAAGAAGAAAAGGCACATCTGTTTATAAAAGGCATTAAACACATATGAATTTTTTAAGAGTGCAGTGACAGCATGCTGTGGATTTTTTTTTCCCCTGACTTCTACTTTGGGACCCTAGGATGACGAAGGAAGTTCTGCGCGGACCCCAGCCTCCTATCTTGGGGTCAGAACAGAACTTTTCACCATCTCCTCTCCATCCTCTCTAAGATCCCTCAAGAAAGCTGCTTCAAACAGACGACAAAAGAGAGAGGAAAAGATTGAGTTGACACATAGAGATGAACATCTCTGTCACCCTCTTCTTACGCCTGGAAGTTTCTGAACCATTCTTACTGGGAGTGGCTTCCAGCAAAAAGGGACCATTGGCAGCTGAAAAAGAGGCAGAGCAGCTTTCTTTCTCCGCTTTCCCTGCAGAGTCTTCTACCTCTCCCCATTTTCTTTCTCAGTTTCCTAACAGTTTAACAATACTTCTTGAAGCTTCTTTCCAGTGTTCTTTAAATAATTCTGAGTCCTGAGTCTTTTTTCCTGGGTCTCCACAACCCTATTCTGCTTCATCTGGACACTAAGCAGAGCCCCCTTCCCTCATTTTCTGTCTTTTCAGGTTCTTTTGCGTGGTTGGGTTTTCTTCCCCCTTTCATCTTGCTCACTTGTTCAAGCTTCCTTCCTTTTCACCAGATGGGCCCAAATAGTTGCAAAATCCCTAGAGAGGTGAACGAAAGTGATCTTGGGTAGAAGGAGAGGCAGGACAGTGTTCTCAGAGATGTGTTAACTGAAATTTAATTGCATCAAAGGAGCAAACTCAATTGAAAAATAACAGAACTATTCCTTCTCTCCTCTCCCCTTCTCTCTGTCCTTCCTGTTTTTCTTCCTTCCTTCTTTATCTTCCTCCCTTCCCTACATAGTTCAGAGATGAATCAACATGTCCGGAGCACCCTTGGGTTCACAGAGGGGAGGCAGAGGCAGACCCCCTCGGGAGCAGAGGCTGCTTTTCCAGAGAGCACAATGTTCTTCCCTTGGATGGCCTGGGGACCGCACAGGCGCTACACTGCAAATTTTAAATTTCCCCCAAATCGGTTCCAAGACAACATCTTGAACAAATTCGTTTAACATCTGAATGGATACTTTAATTCGAGTATTGCAAATATAGGACTGTTTACTCCCATAACGGACCCGGGGTCATTTAAAATATGGCACTCGTGAAGAAGATAGTGGGGGAAAAACATTTTTGGTAAACTCACTGCTTCCTACTTCACCATCTGCAGGTATGACTGGCTTATCAGAACTAAACTCCACATATTCCAGATCGGTTTTGCCCTTCAGTTCTGTGTAGTTAGGTAAAGGTAAATATAGTCTTGCCAGTAAGCTTGTCCTTTTACTTACTTCGTAAACCTAAATATAAAAGAAATGATCAATAGTTTACTAAAAATACAAAGCAGTAAAAGGAAAAAAAAAAGATCCTCAACAACATATTTTGAATCATTTTTTAAAAATACTAGAATGTGAAATAGGTATTCTGCTAGAGCATTTCATCCACGTGATTATGAGGAAAGCAGATACTCATGTCTGTAAAAGTATAATACTTTTTACTGGTTTTGTTGAACATGAATACAAGGATTATAAATTCTGAAAATATAGGTACATATAACATGATACCATAATTTAGTTTTGTGTAGCACTTAAAAATTCTTCATCTCATTTACACCGGATAAAAAACGATAGGAAATAAGTATTATTTTCATTTTACAAATGAAGAAATGGAAGCTCTGTATGAAAGTACACTATAAGTGATTGAAACCCAGGTTGAATTGCTTAGGAAAAAGGGAGTATCATTGGCTCATGGAATCCAAGGGCAAGTCAAACAAACTATGGGAACGGAGGAGGGAGGGAAAGGTCCAGAAAAAGAGAAAAGGGAGGTGCTGGGTAGACAGACTTAAAGAGGTTCACTGGGTACTAAGTGTTCTGATTCTATATGCTGTGCTTTCAACTACAATTCCATTTAATTTCACTGCCATAACTATAAGTCAAAATTTTCTTCAATAGAAAAATCTTATTTTGACCTCTACCGTGTTTTCAGTGTTTGAGGAAACAGTAATATGTGCTCTAAGAAGAAGCAAGTCAAGGAGAAAAATCGCTCCTTAAAAGATAAAAAAGTTTGTGTCAATGAAAAGGAAGACTGATTAGCCAAGAAAGCAAAGGAAAAGGAAAGTCAAAGATGCAGGTGTTTTTTCTGGTTATCTAAACACTTTGTAAGAGTGAGTTTAAGCCAACATAATGGTCCCCTTGACAAAGCCATCCTTAATGCAGAAAGGTTTGAAGGAGTTGTAGGTTGAGGAAAGAAATTTCTTATTGTAAATTAGTATGTTGGCCAACTTTTAGAGAAAATGAACATATTCAAATGTTGAGTTGGCATTCTGATTTTACGCTGCAGCCTTGTGCATTTGCTTAGGGCATGTGAACATATTCTCAGTGGAATGTCAAATCTAGGTTCTTAGCCTGCAGGCTGGAGCCTGCCCCTGGACAGTGGTAGATGCACTGAGGCAGAGAATTCCACCCAGAGAGGTCTCCCGGGAGACGCAGTCTTATCCCCTGATGACAGTTATCAATACCACAATGTGGTTGCATTTACTGTATGAAAAGTGCTAAGCATGAAACTGGGCATGATAAATGGAGCAACTAGAATGTGCAAAAGCTCAGAGGCAGGAACTTGCAGGGGTATATGGCAAAACACAGGCAGTTCATTTTGGCTGAAGTGAAGAGTCAGTAAAGCGGAGTTGTGAGAAGTGAATTAGAAAAGCAGGTCAGAGCCTGTTAGACGGGGGCACATATATTTGTTTTGCAATTTTTGCATCTGCTACGAGTACAACTGATCTCGAACTGGATTCCTCTCCCTCCCTGGCTCTTAGTTGATTAGGCTCATGTGCTAAGTGATGGGATGATTTGGGGAGGCAGGGTTTAAACTTCAAGTGATCGGATGATTACATCACAATTTATTTTAGGTACAATAATAGGGAAGTATTGTCAGCATATTTTTCGTGCAAAAATTGCAAAACAGAGGGACGTTGTGTGATTATAGAAACCTGAATAAATGAATACAGCTTCTATCAGGGATATAACAAAATTATTTTAGGCATCATAAAAATAATTTTGATTTATATTTGTAATTATAATCCTCTTCTTACTTCCCAGGTTCCACCTTCCCTCACACAAATCTTTCATCCTTCTAACTTTTTTCAGGTCTAAGTTAAACTCCTGTATCGACCATCAGGACTTCTTGTCTAGACTCCGTTACTAGCTCAAATTTTTCTCCATCATCCCATTTTCTTCTTCCTTGAGTTGTAGGGGTTCTTACGGCGAGGTCTTTGAACAGAGATTGGGAGGTCTGTTATGTGCATGCTCTTTCATGTGATTCTTAAAGCGATCCAAATCCAAAAAAGATGAAGAGCAAACACAGTAAGAGACAGCAACTGCCAACACTTAAAATAGTTACGCTGCCCATTATGTTTTAAACGACCTTCTTCCACCTCACTTGCAAAGGAACAGCAACACCGCACCTCCAGGTTGACAGGAATCTTAGAAGCAGAGAAGCATTTGGAACAACAGGATATCAAATAATTTTGTACTTGTGGCATAAAAGACTATGGTAAATTATAAATGTATTAATTATGAGTATCTTGCCACCCATAGAGACCAGCCAACTCTTAATATAAAAAATACTTATCGCATATAACAGCAGCTAACACAAATTTTAAAATCATGGATGGCATCAAATCCGATATAAAAAGTAAATGACAAGGGCATACCTCCAGGCAAATTGTTTCAGGCCAATATATTAACTGAATATTGAAAATTTGCTGAAACATGACTTTAAAATCCAGCTGTAGGGGAGATACTGCAGTACAAGAAACCCATTTATCATTGTAAAATATTTTAATAAAATATTTAAGCTTCTGAATTTTGGCTCTCCTCCTTTGTTCATGCCTAGAAAGTAAATAAGCCTTTAAATGACCCTTAAAAAGCAAAATGGATATAAACTATTACTCTTTTCAAAATGTACCTTAGCATATTAAACAGAAGATCATTTTACAAAGCAAGGGGTATCTTTAAGCAAATAATATTTGTCAATATGTGGATAAAAGTTTCTCCTTCCCATTCAAGTATTTTTAATGAAAGATGTACTCAAAAGTAACTAAAATCAAGCTACTGTAAACACTTAACTATTATTTTTACCAAATCATAATCTAAAGAGATTATTACATTCATCTACCAGATATCTTATGAGAGGAGAAAACTGAGAGACTTGAGAAGGGGGTAGGAGGCTTGAATCAGTCATTTAAAAATATTTTCTAGCTTTTAAAAGACACACACACACACACACACACACACACACACACACACACGTTTCCAATAACTTCAAGGATGTGGTTCTAAGTCAATAGACTTGCTGTGTCCTCTTAAAGGTTTTTGTAAAGCCCCTTTGGCATTAGGCTGTGTACCTGTTTTCTCCGGGACAGTGGGGAAGCTATTCTATCTCTGAACCTCAAGATCAGAGAGGTGAGTCAGGTTACTTCCCTGGGGGAAACACCTGTTGGGGGATAAACTGATCCTTGGTGTGATATAAAATTCCTAGAGTCCTTCTATCCATTCATTCATTCATTCACTTGATCAACATGCATTGACTATTTCCTCAGATGCAAGGCAACTGGCCTAACGATGTTTAAGACCTGACCCTCTTTGTCTTATTCAGTTCACTTTTGACGGGTAGCAGGGTGGGGGCCATGTTTTCGCTATTGTGAATAATGCTGCAATAAACATGCATGTGCAAGTATCTTTTTCATAGGGTGATTTGCGTTCCTCTGGGTATATTCCCAGAAGGGGGATTGCTGGGTGATACGGAAGGTCGATTGTTAGACCTTTTAGGAATCGCCACGCTGTTTTCCACAGAGGTTGAACTAGTTTACACTCCCACCAACAGTGTAGAAGCATTCACTTTTCTCCGCATCCTCTCTAGCACCTGTTGTTTTTTGAGTTATCCATGATGGCCATCCTGACTAGAGTTAGGTGGTATCTCAGTGTGGTTTTAGTTTGTATTTCTCTGATAATTAGTTCGGTTGAGCATTTTTTCATGTATCTGTTGACTGCTCAAAATTGTGGACTTCACAGCAACTTGGATGGACTTAGAGTCTAGAATGCTCAATGATCTATCATAGAAACCAAGAACTGAGTACCACATGTTCTCACTCATAATTGGACCCTGAACATTTATCATAATACTGTAAATGTTGGCAGTAGCAGGAAACTGCCAGGGGGTGGGGTACATAACTTTAATAAGCATACCTGATTTCAGACCAGATGAAGTGGGGACCAAAGGGAGGTCCAAACTTTACCTGTACGATGACCAATTATGTCCCTAATTCTGTATTGTACTCCACATCTTTAAAATTTAAAAAAGATGTAACTCTCTTTTCAGAAAGGAAAAGACTGGGTAGAACCCCAGTATCAAAATATAAAACCCCCTGCTGCTCCCCACTGTAATCACCTGGTAGGCCCGATATCTCCCTGCACATCTCTGTAAACTTCTCAGAGGGTTACGGGGCAAAAGATAGCTTATTCTTCCTATTTCCCTATTGGCTTTTTTTGACCATCTTTCCAATTACCTTAGAGAAATAGCTAAGTAAAATTATCCTTTCTTTTGTCCTCTTAAAATAGTTTTCTTTTTCTTGTCGATGTTCTTTATTTTTTTTATTATAGAGATGTGGGGTACAATTCAGGGTTAGGTACGCAAACATTGATTATGCAGGTACCCTTGTTGATGAGGTATGCCCCTCCCTTCCCTAGTAGTTTCCCTCAACTGCCAATCCCACCCCCCCTCACCTGACAGTTTCCCATTACTGCCAAACACTTTCTTTTAGTATTATAATTTTTCAAGGTCTGCTTATGAGTAAAACATATGGTACTCTGTTCTTTGTTTCTGTGATAGATCACTGAGTATGATCGACTCCAAATCCATCCAAGTTACTGCGAAGTCCATATATTTGTCCTTCTTTATGGCTGCATAATATTCCATTGTGTATATGTACCACATTTTCTTTATCCAGTCCAGCTTCGATGGCAACATGGTTGGTTTCCATGTTTTTGCTATTGTGAATAGAGCTGCAATAAACATACGTGTGCAGGTATCTTTTTTGTAGAATGATTTGAGTTCCTCCAGGTATATATACTCCCAATAGGGGAACTGCTGGGTCATATGGAAGATCAATTTCTAGTTCTTTCAGGAATCACCACACTTTCTTCCAAAGAGGGTGCACTAGTTAAAAGTAGTTTTAACAACGAACTCATGAACTGATTATGAACATCTGTTAATTCAGGGTTAAATTTATCTCCAAGAAGTCTTGCCTTTTTTGTTTCCTCTAAATTCTCCTCTAATCTCTGAATTCCTTTCACCTCTGTCTTTGATATCAACATGTTTTTTCTTTAAGAATCCATTTTTATTCAACTGGATGCTTTAAATGCTGATAGTAAGGCCACCAGAGACAGCAATAGCTTTGAAAGGATATAAAAGGGCATTCTATCTTCTTTTTCCTTAACTTCCACTAGGCTTCAGTCTAGGTTTTCCAGCGCAAGTATCTTCTTTCTCCTCTTTCTTCTCCCTCCCTCCAACTTCGATTTTATGGCTCCTGTTTTCTTACTCTCATTTAGATGGTCCTGTTTTATGTGTGTCTTCCATAATAAAAAATTTCAGACCCTTTTTGGAAAGAAGTTCAGAATAAATAAAGGATTTCTTCCCTGTCACCTTTCTGGTGGTGATAATTGTGTCTTTGTGTTTGCTACTCATTCTGTTCATTTTTAATGTAATTAAGAAATATGAATATTTATCCACTATGTTGGAACCCACTATATTTCAACACTGCTAAATGGTGCACATTGATAATACTCAAGACGGACTGCTATGAAGTGTACCAGGGAATAGAGATGTTGAAAACTTGGACCTTGTGCTCTAAGGTGCCATAACCTCTTTAAGGAAGATGGAACCCATAAGCCTAGTAGATGGGAGAAATGGGGTTACAGATGATGTCTGTTTTTGCATAATGTCCTAGGCATAGAGAGAAAACATTATAGCTCAGGCAAGAAGTCACAACTGGAAAGGATTGAGGTTTGTAGTATTAAAGAAGAAAACTGTTCAGAGAGCTTCTTGATATGGAATAGTTTTTGAGAGGGAGGGATTGGTACCTTTCTATATCTAAAAATTACTACCACAGAAAAACAAAACAACCAACTATTAACATGTGAAACAGGGAAGACATTATAGTCTCTATAGCAAACTAAATTGGTTTATGTCCCATCTCGGTTGTATATTAAATGAGTGACCCGGGGCAACTTAACCTTCCATAAGTAAAAATCCCCCATCTCAAAGATGAAGATAATATCAAACTCCATAGAGCTATGGTGACAATTAAATGTGAAAATATGTTTTAAAGATCTTGGAGTGCCTGGTATATGGTACTCACTTGAGACATATTAATAGACACTATATAATAAAGAAAGAATTCTTTAAAAGTTCTTACTGTGAACACTTGGGTAAGTTTGTTAATTCTGTAGTGAAAGAAAGTTTTGGCTTCAGGGTAATTGGTTTTATTCTTTCCATTTCTGTTTCATCAAGTTCTGAAGTTAAATACAAGAGGCTCTGAAACCCAGAAAGTAAATATATAATTAACCATGTACATTTGTGTAGGACAATTAGTATTAAAAGTAAACATAGTTATTTTATTTATCATTTTGTTGGACAATGATTACAAATGCCAAGACTCTCATTCTACCAAACAATATAATAACTAGTAATGACGAGTTGAATGTTATTTTGCAATAAAAATACCTCTTGTTTTTCCTCATTCTTAAGTGCTTTTCCTTCCGTTTTCTTCTCAGTTTCAGATATTTCTGACATTTTCTCTTGTTTTTGTTCATCACATGTATTCATTTTTATCCTAATTAATAACAAACACAATTATTTAAAGCAGACATAATGGAGGTATTTCAGAGTTGTTAGAGCTCTTGCAAAACACGCACACATACGCACACTTAAAGCCAATCTCTTATAACAAATAATTTTACATCCTAAGGAAATTATCAATATAATAAACATTTTAAAGTCTTCATAAACGTGTTCTTAGCATTCACAGATCTCTCTCTCCAACTAAGTAAATTGAACATTGGTACAACCCTTTCCAAGGGCATCAAGAAATCTTTCCTCTGCTGAGAGTAAGTAATCAGGGGAATGGGAAGATATAAAGGACACATTTCATGGTTCCTCTCATATTTTTAAGCTGTGAGAACTTGGCCAGGCATAAGGGTAGGTGACCATGGTGATATTACATGATAAATCAAAATTGGTGTTTATGCCTAAACTGTAAGCAGTTCATGACATTAATACTAATACTATTGTTGCTGCTATTACTAGTACTACTAGCTAACCCTTATATAGTACTTACTAAGTATGTACCAGGCAATGTTTCAAGTACTTCACACACACACACACACACACACACACACACACATATATGTTTTTAAAAAAATTTTTTAAGGGATGGGGTAGTGGAGAGTCTCACTATGTTTCCCAGATTGATCTTAAACTCCTGGTCTCAGTTGATCCTCCTGCCTTGGCCTCCCAAAGTGCTGGAGTCACCATGCCTAGCCACTTTACACGTATTAACTCATTTAATCATCACAACCCTATGAAGGGCAGTTATTATTCCTCTTTTATTAGTAGTTCAACAAAATCCCAGTTATCTGGAGCATTTTCAGAAAATAATTGATCTAGGCATTGAGGCTTTCTGATAGTAGAAAGGTTTATTCTTTTCAATACAAAGTTTTGTTTTTACTTTTAACTGTTTAAGAAGGAAATGCTTTGACAACATATGCTATGTTGGGAATGTAAAATGGTGCAGTTATTTTGGAAAAGTAGTTCTCTAAAATGTTAACCATAGAGTTGCCATATGAACCAACATTTTCACTCCTAGGTATATAGCCAAAAATACAAAATACACACACACACACACACACACACACACACACAAACAAAAAGATGTCCACACATGTAAGGATCGACTGCTACTGGGAAGATGATTTCTTTTGGGGGTGATTAAAATGTCCTAAGATTAAACTGTGGTGATTTTTGGACAACTCTATGAATATATTAAAAACCACTCAACTGTACACTTTAAATGGGTGAACTGTATGGTATTGGTACAGCCCAAACCAACAAGTGGCTGCTTCCCTTGTGGTCAATCAAATATAAGAGGCAGAAGCCGGGCTCGGTGGCTCAGCCTGTAATCCCGCGCCTTCGGGAGACTGAGGTGAGTGGATTGCCTGAGCCCGTGGGTTCGAGACCCGCCTGGGCAGCGAGACCTCATCTCTACAATAAATCAAAAAATCAGCAGGGCGTGGTAGCGCATGCCTGTAATTCTAGCTACTCGGAAGGCTGAGGCGGAAGGATCGCCGGAGCCCCAGCAGGTCGAGGCTGTGGTGGCTGGGAGCGGCCACCGCACTCCACTCTGGGCGACAGAGTGAGACTCCAACTCAAAAAAAAAAAAATAAAGAGGCAGAGAGCTAGAAGAAGTAAGGAGCTTTATTCTAAGACCATGGGATCAGGGACCAGGCTATACATCCACCAAAAACCTAATCGTTTAAGCAAAGTTTTCACACAGTATTTATAGCAAAGCAGGTAGTGTCTTATCTATCTTAGCTATTGATCAATAATGACTACATGTCTTGTCACTGTTACTCAGTTTCCTTTTCTAATCTCTGTTTAGACCCCAAGAAGTTGTTGACATAAATCCGTGCTCAGATTTCATCAATAATGCTATTTTTCCAGTTACAATGACCTTGAACAATTTGGGGTCGCATACTTTTCAGTTGGTTACAGTTTGTTGTTTGTTGCATTTTGTTTTGCTTATTCCAGGAGTTCTGGTTCACATGGCTTAATTAAGCATTATATATAAAATTCAAAAAAAGATGTGAAAGAAAGCAGTTGTCATCTAAAGACTAAGGGGACAGACACATTTCTGGGTTTTAGAGAGTTTCAGCAGAGTCTATGTCTTATCTAGGTCAGGCGGAAGCTTTTTCAGGGACCAGCAGAGTGTGTGTGTGTGTGTCCTGCTTATCAGGGAGCTCACTGTGGATGGTTGTTTTCAGTAACAGCAGCAGTTACTAGATTAAAGGACAGTGAAAGGGAAAAGTGTTCACTTTTCAATTCAAGCAGCTTCTACATTCAGCCTGACTCAATTACAAAAAGTTTCCCAATACAAGTTTTAAAGTCTTTTCTAAATGACTGTTCTAATATTACCAGAATGACCTCTTTTCAGTCTGTAACTGTGAATTATATCTCAATAGAACTGTTTAAAAGCTATTATATGCTTTTTTGCCCTTTGAAATAAAATAGGGAAATCTAGTGTTAGATATTACCTGCATGAAAACTCAGTCCCATGAATGGCACTCTAGAATTTGGTACAAATTACTTAAGAATACTACGTTTCACCTTTCTCACGTGAAAATTAGGCGGTTAGAATTAAATGCACTAATATTCATATGAAGTGCTCAGCCAGGACTTGTAGTAAAACAAACACATAAGAAATACTGTTTTCCTCTGATTCAGGATAATCAATGTGACATCAGTAGCTTTCTGTTCTTTAAAACAATGACTCTCAAACTTTTTTTCCATATTAAAATCACCTGGGGAGCTTTTTAAAACTCCTGATCCCCAGACCCTACCCTATACCAATTAAATCAAAACAGTGGTTTTTACTCGCCAGATGGTTCCCATCACAGTGATTTAGAGAACAGATATTCTTAGTAACTTGGAGAATGGGTACTATCCCAAAGTCGCTTTGGGGGAGGTTATTGAGGCAGCAATCTTGGGTCTATAACTCCCTCCTTTCTACTCTGGGCCAGATGTTGCTGGGAAATGATGATGGTTCTGGTGTTATTCTACCAAATGGTGTAGGATTTGGTATGGCTTGCATTTTCTTGTTTTAAAAGCCTCTTTGACAGTTATCTGAGTGGACCTTGGACAATTATCATAATACTGTAAGAAAAGAATTGGCAGTAGCGGGAAACTGCCAGTGGGGGTGGGGAGGTAGAGGTGGGATTGGCAGTAGTGGGACTCTGCCAGGGGAGGAGGGGCACACCTCATCAACAAGGGTACCTGCATAATGAACATCTGTATACCTAATCCTGAATTGTACCCCACACCTTTAAAATAAAAAGTTAAAAGAGACAGTTATCTGAATCTTCTCCAGGTATGGAATGCCTAACAGACAACAGAGGTGGAGACATAGGGACCTGGGTTCTCTGTGCCATTTATCAGGGCTGTGGCTTGAGTTCAGTAGCTAAAAGAATAAAATCTACAGCTACTTGCCTAGCCAGTTTCTCTGAGCTGAAAGCAGTGCTGCTAACATTTGACAAAGAGAGTTTACTACCTGAATGAGAAGACAGGGCTACATCCTAAACTTCCTTCTATTTCATTTTGGTCACTGTCACTTCATAAAACTTGCTCTAGCTAAGATTGCCAATAACCTCCATGTCAGGAAATCCAATGAATATTTTTAGTCCTGAACTTAACTGATTGTTTCAGAAGCATTAAACACTGTTAACCACTTCCTCCTACTTAAAATACTCCCTTTTCCTTGCCTCTGCAGCAAAAAACTGGTGCTTCTCCCTCCTCTGGCTTCTCTTCCTCTACCAAACCATTCAAAACAATTTCTCCAGACTCGAGACCCTTGGCTCTCTTCTCAACCCATTCTCTACCCTCTCCCTAAGCAGTTTCATGTTCAGCCTTGGCTCAGTTAGGATTACTATGCCACAGACATCCGTGCTTTATTTCTAACACAGACTGTACATCCAGCAGCCCACTCAATTGCTTTATTTAGAGATATCACAAAAGCATATCAACTTCAACATGCCCCAAGCTAAATATTTCATATGTAACCTGAGTTCAGTGTTTAGTTCCCAGGCTTTCCTATCATAAGTACTCTTTCGAGGAAGCCTGGCTACAAGTTTATTAAGTTAGTTCTCACAAGGACCAGGTTTGTAGTGAGGACGATAGGAGTTAGCTTGGCCAGGAAACAGAGTTCCCAGAAACATCTTCAAGCACAGGGCTCTTCTATTTGATCAGAATGATACGTTAATGCTTAGACTAAAGACCCCAATTTAGGGTCACTGGGGACAACCCTGCAGAGGCCAACCTGGTCACTGACAGTATGGGATTCAGTTGAGAGGTCTACAACCAGAGGCAATCTGGAGAGGTGAATCCAAAAGCCAAAGTCCACCAGAAAAGCTGAATGTTAGATGTCAGGAAGAACAAAGGCAAAGGGTTTCTGGTGGAACTGGAGGTCAGGGTAGTGGCAGCAAGAGTTGGTCGTGTGCAGGTGATGTGGGTCCAGGGTCATTGTTCTGAGTATCTTGGGACATCTGTGGTTCTTCTTTGTTGCTCAGGGATTCATGATGCATGGATGTGTCAGGCTGGTTTAAAGTCATTAAATGCATATTAATGTAGGAGTCTAACATAAAGTTCCATGCTGAGTTTAGGCTTAGAAACTGTCAGAGAGCCGGGCTCGGTGGCTCAGCCTGTAATCCCTCACCTTTGGGAGGCTGAGGTGAGTGGATTGCCTGAGCCCGCGGGTTCGAGACCCGCCTGGGCAGCGAGACCTCACCTCTACAATAAATCACAAAATCAGCTGGGCGTGGTAGAATATGCCTGTAATTCCGGCTACTCGGAAGGCTGAGGCGGAAAGATTGCCGGAGCCCAGCAGGCGAGGCTGCAGTGGCCGGGAGCGGCCACTGCACTCCAGTCTGGGCGACAGAGTGAGACTCCAACTCAAAAAAAAAAAAAAAAGAAACTGTCAGAGTACTTTTGTTCAAAAACAAAACAAAAAACCAAACACTGCAGCAGGAAAATACTCAACAAAATCAACATTTTCCTCATGTGTCTGAAATAACATTACACTGTTATATGTTTGAAAAACAAGACTCAGGAAAATGGGTTGTGTAAAGGATACAAGTTATTTCACTGTGAGTTCACAAACACCTTGTTTAGTTGTGAATTATAATGATCTCCTCCATTAGATGTGGTTTTATGATTTTATCCATTTATCTAAAATATGTTTCACCTAATAGGAGTATGATTGCTGAGTTTGTGTTTAACTTTATTAAAAAGTGCCAAATTGTTTCCAAAGTGGCTGTACAATTTTGCATTCCCACTAGCAATGAATTTAAGTTTCTATTGCTCATATCCTTTCCAGTATGTGTTAATGTGTTGTTGCTGTTGTTTTTTAAATCTAGGCTTTCTATTAGGTGTCTAGTAGTACTGCATTTCAGTTTTTTGTTTAGTTTTGGTTTTTGAGTTGGAGTCTCACTCTGTTGCCCAGGCTATAGTGCAGTGGCATGCTCACAGCCACCCCAACGTCGACCTGCTGGGCTCTAGCGATCCTTCTGCCTCAGCCTTCCAAGTAGCTGGAACTACCAGCACGCACCACGCCCGTCTAATTTTTTATTTATTGTAGAGACGAGGTCTCGCCAAGTTGCCCGGGCTGGTCTCCAACCCACAAGCTCAGGCAATCCACTCGCCTCAGTCTCCCAAAGTGCTGGGATGTCAGGCTGAGCTACTGAGCCCGGCCTGCATTGCAGTTTTAACTCACATCTCTCTACTGACATGACATAATGATTGAAAGGAGAGACTGAGAGTGGGGAGCCATTTTTCATCTTGTTCTTAAACCCTGACACAATGATGAGAAAGTAGAAGCTATGTTTTGAATAAATGGCTACTTTAGATAAAGATTAACTTTGTGGACTTTGCCCTTTCAGAAACACAGACTTCCTGATGCCAGAGGTATCTCATAGTGGCAATTAAGCTTGCCTAGAGTAAGTGGAAGTTGCAAGGCCTAAGACATCGTGCATTGGGCAAGGATTGTAGAAGTCACAAAAGCTGTAATTATAAAAGTTATGCAGATCGCAGGACTTCTGACCCCTCAGAGGGGGAGCAGATGGGGATTCGATCTTACAGTAGATTGGGTGCTATCTACAGGGAAGTCAAGCTACCCACTGGGATTGCATAAGAGATAAGGGAAAGTGCACCCTCCATTAGCTCTAAGGAATGTCATTTGGGAAGGTACAGGATCATTAGAATCCTTGTCGCAGCCTTCTCTAGGGGCTATGATAACATGGACAGACATTAATGGGTCTCTGTGTCACAGGGTCTCCAAGACATTCGCAGGTGGTCAATAAGGAAGTCACGGCAGTCACGCCTACCTGATTGCAAGATCTCCAAAGGAAAGGATTTAAGCCAGGGTTCAGAGGGCTACGGGGTCACACTCACCTAGAGTATAGGCCTGCTCCCTGCCTGTGGGGAGCGAACTTTTCTCAAATAAATCTTTCTTCTTTACCTCTTTGTGTGTTGCAATTCTTTACATCACTCGGATTTCTGGGTTGCCTGCGTGCACCCCCAGCACACAGGCTCCGGCGGTGCTGTGCCCCTCACCACCCATCCACCCTCACCCTATCCACACCCTAACAATGTTGAGCATCTTTTCATGTGTTCATTTGCCACCCATATACACTCTTTAGGGAAGCCTCTGTTCAAATCCTTTGCCTGTTTTGAAATTGGGTTGTCTTCTTAGTCAATTGTACGAATTGTTTATAGATTCAAGATACAGGCCCTGTGTTGAATTTTTCCCCAGTCACTGTGAATTTCCAGTTATCCATGGACTTTGCCTTAGGATACCAATATGAGCAAACAGAGGAGCCACTTACCTCCAAACCTTTAACTTTATTGGGGTGCTTGTAAACCCTTGTCGTCGTCGAAGAGATTTTATTTGTTTCCAAGTCTGTAACATACTGCGCAGTAGGGAAACATCCTTTTCCCGTTCCAAGACATAGAGCTGTTTTGTATTTCTACAATAATGGTGGATCAAAAATAAGTTAGTGGATTAGAATTATAAGCCATTAAAAATGACGTGAAAGGAAGTTTTTCACTGACTCTTCTGAACCCCCTCCATATCTAGTTTTTTTGTTTTACTGACCCCTAGAACCCTACCGTATTACTTTTTAATTTTCCCACTGAAAATTCATTATTAGAAAATCAGCTGGGCATGGTGGCTCATGCCTGTAATCTCAGCACTTTGGGAGCCTGAGGTAGGAGGATCGCTTAAGTCCAAGATTTCGAGACCAGCCTGAGCAACATAGCAAGACTTCATCTTTACTAAAAGTAACAAATAAAAAAAACTTTGCTGGGTGTGGTGGCATGTTCCTGTAGTCTCAGCTGCACTGGAGGCTGAGGTGGAAGGATCACCTGAGCCCAGGAAGTTGAGGCTACAGTGAGTGGTGATCATGCCATTGCACTCCAACCTGGGCAACAGAGTGAGACTCTGATGAAAGAGAGAGAGAGAGGAAGAAGGGAGAGGAGGAAGGGGAGGAGGAGGAGGGGGAGGGAGCGAGGGGGAGAGGGAAAAAGAGAGAGAGGGAAAAGGAAGGGAGGGAGGGAGAGAGGGAGGGAGGAAAGAAAGAAATATATTCATTCTTTTATGGTTTTTCACTATTCAAAATTCCCTGCTAAAAATGCAAATGCTCCTAAGAAAGGAAATATCTCAACTAGAACTCTGTAAGATTCTGAAGTCCCAAAGAGAAGAACAACGGTGGAAGAAACAAACAATGAGAAGAAGGGGGTGGAACGCCCATACATGTTGATAATTTTAATCCAGCATTTAATTTCTAGTTGGTATTTCACTATTTACAAAAAAAAGAAAAGGCAAACCAGGTGGTGCATACCCCTCCAATGCTTTGGTGAAGTTTGACACACCCACATTTATGGTGCAACTCAGTAAGTTCTACTTGGGCAGCTCCAAAGCCACTAGCGTGGAATTGGTTTAGATTTAGGATACCAAAATCTCTAGAGGTCTTGATGGTAGAGGATGGCAGCGGTCCCACAACACAGAGTTTGAGTCACTCTAAGAAAGTTCTGGGTAGGGATTCTTATTTAGTTAAAGTACATGAAGACAGAAAATATGCCTTTCAAAACTCAATTTATATCACTTCAAATTATCAACACGTATGGGCGTTCCACCCCTTCCTTTCATTGTTTGTTTCTTCCACCGTTGTTCTTCTCTTTGGGACTTCATTTTCTTATCATAGCCTTTTATGCTTTTTTAAATAATCATATGATTGTAAAAACATTTTGTGCAATCCTGAATCACTTCGTAATTCACTCTTGTAGCTGAAGTGTGAAAAAAAGAAAAATTAAGGGAGTGTGGTCATTTTGAGTAAATGCTATTATAGAAATGTGATGCAGTAGAAAGAAAAGCAAGATACCAGGAGTCAGGCAAGCATATTTTTAACTGTAGTTCTTCTACTTATTTAAGAAAATGGCTTAAGTGTTCTGAGTCTTAATTTTTCTTCAACTTCCCAATACCTATTTGAAGTACCGCTAAACTGAAAGCAATGAATACAATTATAATCAGAAAAAAATAAAATAAATACACTATTCTCCAGGCATTTCCAGTTTTTTTGACATTCTGTGGAGTATTCATTAAACATTTTTCAGATTACAATTAGAATATTGCTTCAAACTTAGAGGTACTTTGCCTGATAAGGTAGTAAGCATAATGTTAAACCATCCTTGCATGCCTGGAATGATCCCAACTTTGTCATATTGCATTACACAGAAACAATTCTGCTTAGCACATTTGTATCTAAAGTTCATGAATTAAATCGTGTTGCACCTTTTTCTTTCTTGATATTGTATATTTGTAAGGTTTCATTTTTTTCTTCCCTGATCAGCCTTGCCAGAGTTTATCAATTTGTACCAAACATTTGGGTTTATTGATTTTATCTATTATAGTTTTATCATTAATTTATGTTTGTCTCTTTATTATATTGTTCTTTTTATTCTTTATCCTATTGTTAAGAAGAATGCTTAGGTCATTAACTTTCACTTTTCTTTTTCTCTAATATTTGTATCTAAATTAACAAATTTTCAATTTTCTTCTAACAATATTTTAGATATATCTCAGAAATCTTGATGCACAGTAATTTTTTAGTACATTTAAATTCTTTTCTAACTATCAATATATCTCCTTTGACAAATAGATTATTTAGGAATGTGTTTCTTAATTTCCAAACATAAGGAAATTTCCTAGCCATATTTTTTGTGTTGGGTTTCTGCACTGAATAATATTTGAAAAATATTGAGACTTTGAGATTTATTGATATAACACAAGGCCAACTTCTGTAAATGTTTCATGTATTGTGGAGTGGTATTTTGCAATTGTTGGGGGTAGTATTCTATAAATATACCCACTAAGTCAAGTTTAGTAATCATGTTGTTCAATTCTTCTATATCCTTACTGAGATTTTTTGGTCTACTTGTTCCAACAACACTGACAGGACAGTGTTAAAACTGCCCAATGTATTTGTGAATTTGTGATTTCTCCTCTATTTCTATCAACTTTTACTTTATATATTTTGAAGCCATATTATTATATGCATGTATATATGGATGTGTAGAGATTTTTAAGGCTGAGGCTGAAGGATCACCTAAGCCCAGTAAGTTGAGGCTGTGGTGGCCATGAGTGTGCTACTGCACTCCAGCCTGGGTGACAAGAGTGAGACTCCAACTCAAAAAAAGAAGAAAAGAAGATTAAAATGAAACAACTTGTTACTAGTTGGATGTGAAGGATGATAAGAGAAGCAAAGAGAGGGGTCATAAATAACTTACAGATGTCTTTCCTAGGTACCAGGTGATTGTGGGTACCAGGCACTTAGTAGATAGTCATTAAAGGTTAAATACATATGTGCCATTCTTAGTTGTCTCTGTGCACATATCTTTTGTAATAGAAACACTGTTTTTCAAATTTCCACAAATTACCCTATACAGCATTTCAACACCACCCCTAAAATTTTCCAGAATGAAAATATATTATATTGCTTATTTTCTCTTTAATAAAAGCAATTACCACTTCAGTTCCCACCCCTACTCTCCCCTACCACATACACAGAGTAGTGGACCCCTACCCACCAATACTGGACCGTATCTAAAGCCTACTTTTGTCTCTTTTTCCTGCATCAAAGTTTACTTGTTCTGTGTTCATTATGCCCATGTCTGTTCTTTGTCTTCAATTTTAGCTAATATTATGAAAAGCACTAGTTTATTGCTTTGTGAATGCTGATGGCTTCTGTTCATTCATTCAACTTGTATTTATTGACTACTCACCATGTGTCATGCTTTGTATAAGGTGTATGTCAACCTTCTCAATATTGTATACACTTAGATAGGTTATCCTAGGAAACCAGTGATTTAAATCAATTACTGCCTCTAGTGGCTAAGAATCAGTAGAACCATGTCATGTCAATTGGCAGGTAGTCAGAACATTTCTGCATCTATTACTTTCATATATAGACAATGGTTATATATCTGTGCAAAGTTAAACTTTCTGTTTTGTTTTGTTTTGTTTTTGTTTTTGTTTTGAGTTGGAGTCTCACTCTGTTGTCCAGGCTGGAGTGCAGTGGCACGCTCACAGCCACCCCAACGTCAACCTGCTGGGCTCAGGAGGTCCTTCTGCTTCAGCCTTCCAAGTAGCGGAACAGGCATGCGCCACCCAGCCCGGCTAATTTTTTGATTTATTGTGGAGATGAGGTCTTGCCAAATTGCTCAGGCTGTCCTCGAACTCGTGGACTCAGGCAATTCCCTCATCTCGGCCTCCCAAAGTGCTGGGATTATAGGCTTAAGCCACCGCACCCGGCCTAAAGTTAAACTTTCCAACCAACAAGTACCTTCCAGTGAACTTCCTGCTTTTGGAGATTTCTTGAACATGAATATGCTTTGTCTTGGAATTATTTTTCTAGTTATTACATATTTTTATAACTTCTCTTTCCAACTAGTCCATAAGACTTGTTTTCTTACAGGAGTCCTTAAATCCATATGCTCATGAAGTATTATAGACTGAATTAATAATGAACCTTGCATATATGTAAATGTATATAAATTCTCAAATATATGTAACACCTGAGATTAACATAATCCAAATAAATTTCAAAGTCTTAGTGAACCCAGAGTTTTTCAACATATTTTTTTAAAAAACAATGCATGTTAAAACCACAAAAGCTTTCAGGTGGCCCCTTCATGAAATATTTTTACACAAACATAAAAGATTGTATAAAATCTTTTTAAAAGATTGAAATCATTTCTGTACTCTCCTAAAGAGTAGGGCCCTTGTACTTTTCTTTATATTCCACAGCAAGTGCCGTACTTTGTCTAAAGAAGTTACTTACTAAATGCTTGATGACTGCACAATTGACTCAAAACCTACCTCATCTGCCAGTAATAATCTTGTAAAGATCTTTGGGTCAGCTGGTTTATTTCTGAATTTTCATTTGCAGATTTGGTGGCACATGCCAGTGCTTTCAGCTATAACAAAGAAAAGAGTTCTTTGGTATATTTTATCGCTCTATTAGCATTACTCCAATTCACCTGTAGGTCTAGGTGTATGCTGCAGAAGCACAAATGTCTAACTTTGGTTTATTACTATCTTGTCTTTCAAAATATATTTCACATAAGCACCTTGGGGCAGAACTAAGAAAAACCTCAATGTCTGTTGAAGTAATAAACATCATACCTTGAACATACTAGACAATCAGTTCATCAATTGATATAAAGAAATGACCACCTTTGGTCAAAGGGTGTGGATTGCCAATGTCTAACAAGTCTCTTGCAGGAAAAACCCCTCCAGTCCCAAACCCCCCAAGTTAACCTAATCGGCCCTTTGTGACCTACATGACTTAGACAGACTCCACCATGGCAGCAATCATGGGACTAACCCACCCATCTGCCTGCTGTCCATTACCTGACGTCAGTACCTGCGCTTGCCTGCCCCTTCGTGAAGACGTAGAGCAGACCACCACCCAATCACCTTAATGATCTTCCCTCATCAAGGAGAACAGTTAAAAGGACTCAGCCACAGGCAGCCATGGGCCATTGCCTTGTGAGACTCTGGTGTGGCCATGTGCTCTTTGAGCTATGGCTGTCACCATACTTCCTGGCTTTGGCCCCCTCCCTGTGGGGAGGTGAATCTTCTATCTCCCTTCTCTTTCTCTCTTAATTTACTTTGAAATAAAATTTTGTTTCTTTGAAAAAAAAAAAAAAAGAAATGCCATTAGATCAAGATAGCAGATTGAGCACAGGTATTTTTCTTATCTTCCACTAAAAACACCATGGTTACAGAAAAGATATCTGTCTTTATTCACATCTATTTCCTTAATCACATCCACATACACACACACACACACACACACACACACACACTGATAACTATCTACATCTATCTCTCTATGAAAGAACAAATGCATAACAACATAGGAAAGCAAGAAAAAAAAATAGTCAACTGTATATCTCACAAAGGCCTAAACTCCAGGATCTACAAGGAACTCAATCATGCCGAGAAGAAAAAAAGCAAACTGCCCTATTAAAAAGTGGGCAAAAGATATGAATAGACATGTCCCAAAAGAATACATACGAGCAGCCAACAGATACATGAAAAAATGCTCAGCCTCAATAATCAGCAAATAAATGCAAATTAAAACCACACTGAGATACCACCTAACTCCAGTCAGGATGGTCATCATCAATAACTCAGAAAACAACAGATGCTGGAGAGGATACACGGAAAAGGGAACATTTCTACACTGTTGGTGGGAGTGTAAACTAGTACAACCTCTGCAGAAAACAGAGTGCCGATTCCTAAAAGATCTAAAAATCGACCTTCCATACTACCCAGCAATTCCCCTTCTGGGAATATACCCAGAGGAACTCCAATCACTCTATGAAAAAGATACCTGCAGACGCATGTTTACTGCAGCACTAGTTACAACAGCAAAAACATGGAACCCACCATGCTGCCCATCAAAAGTGGACTGGATAGAAAAAGTGGTACATATACACGATGGAATATTACACAGCCATAAAGAAGGACAAAATTATGAACTTCACAGTAACTTGGATAGATTTAGAGTCTATAATACTGAGTGATCTATCACAGAAACAAAGAACTGAGGACCACATGTTCTCACTCATAAGCGGATCCCGAACAATTATCATATACTATAAGAAAGGGACTGGTAGTAGTGGGATACTGCCAGGGCGGGTGGGTAGGGGGAACATAACATCAATAAGAGTACCTGATCTCAAACCAGATGAAGTGGGGACCAAAGTGAGGCCCAAACTTTACCTGTGCAATGATCATTTGTATTCATAACCCTGAATTGTACCCCACATCTTTAAAATGTGTGTGTGTGTGTGTGTGTGTGTGTGTGTACATCAACAAAAAGAGAGTGAAAGAACAAGATATATGGTACAGGAGAATTCTGTCCTAGTTAGGGGCAATCAGTGGGAACTCCACCATCAAATATTGGTGAGGTTTCTGGGAAATGGGCTCTGTCCTAGCCTGCCAGTGGAAATTCAAACTGGAGAAATATTTAAGAAAGACAATTCATCACTTTCTAATAAAAAGTAAACCACATATACCCTTACGCTTGATCAGGCAACTTCACTTCTAGGGATATAGCCTGTAGACGTGTTCACATGCATGTTCAAACATACAAAGATACAAGGACCTTGGTTGCTTCATTACTTGCAATCATAAAGAAATAGAAATGATCTAAGTGTCATGAGTGGCGTGATTCAATACATGAAAATAAAACTATATTAGGGATCGATAGGTATAGTGACCCAGAAAAAGTTCCAAGATAAGATGTTAATTTAAAAAAACCAGCTGGGCATGGTGGCACACACCTGTCGTCTCACCTATGTAGAAGCTGAGGTGGGAGGATCGCTTGAACCCAGGAGCTTGAGTCCAGCCTGGGCAACATAGCGAGATGCTGTCTCTGAAAAAAACCCCAAGTTATTACATATGATACGTATTGCAAGATCCAACTTATGTCAAAAAAATTGTAGCATACATACATACAGAAATACAAGGAGAAGAGAACTTTAAGGGTATCCTGAAAACCATGGGGAGAAGGATGAAGGAGGATTTTCACACTTTGGCACGTCTATAGAAAGCTTTTCCAAGCGAGGATGTAGTCCTGTGTTATGTGTATGATATTTTTATTTATTATATTGTAAATTTTATTTTACTTTAAAGAGGTGGGTACAAATCAGGGTTAGGCATACAAGTGAACATCATACAAGTAAAGTACCCTTTGGTCTCCACTTTGCCTGGTTTGAGATCAGTTACCCTTATTCCCCAGCAGTATTCTGCTACTGCCAATCTCTTTCTTACCCTATTATGGTAAATGTTCAGGGTTCGCTTATGAGTGAGAATATGTGGTACTCTGTTCTTTGTTTCTGTGATAGATCACTGAGTATGATCAACTCTAAATCTATCCAAGTTGCTGCGAAGTCCATAAGTTTGTCCTTCTTTATGACTATGTCATATTCCATCGTGTATATGTGCCACATTTTTTAAATCCAGTCCCCTTTCAGTGGGCAGCACGGTGGGTTCCATGTTTTTGCTATTGTGACTAGTGCTGCAATCAACATGCGTGTACAGGTATCTTTTTTGTAGAATGATTTGAGTTCCTCAGGGAATATTCTAGAGGGAAAAGAGCAGAAGCCTGCATGGCTGAGAATCCTTTCCACTCTCTCGTGCTCCCTGCAACACTCCTCATTCTTTACGTGGGGTTCATACGCACATACAGGAGCATGTCCCAGTTTAAGAATTCCTTGGATGGCAGTGGGTCTTCCACGACTCTGAATTGGCTTGAAAACACTGGGAACAAGCAAAGCCATGCATTTCACATCAAGCAACTACATGTTTAGACAAATTAGCTTTGGACAGAAGGCCAATGGCCGTGCTCAGTTAACAACTAGCCTTTTCTCCTCTTCCCACTGCTCTTTCTGAATTGAAAAGCACAGGCAAGATGGGCATGGTGGCTCAGCCTGTTATCCCAGCACTTTGGGAGGCCAAGGAGAATGAATTGCCTGAGCCCACGGGTTTGAGTCCAGCCCAGGCAACTTTACAATCAAATAGCAAAAAATTAGCCAGATGTGGTAGTGCGCACCTGTAGTTCCAGCTACTTGGAAGACTGAGGTGGAAGAATTGCCTGAGCCCAGTAGGTCGAGGCTGCAGTGGCCGTGAGTGTGCCACTGCACTCCAACCTGGGCAACAGAGTGAGACTCCAACTCAAAAACAAACAAACAAACATGTGCAGAGGCAGCCACAGCCACAGTTCTCTTTTTACAATTCACTGGAAGGTTAGAGACAATGTTTACATTCACATAAGAGAATAAACAGAAGAATAGTAAAGATACAGAAGAATAGTAAAGATCAACTAATAAACTACCTTTGGCTCCTAAGAATCAACAATAATAATACTGAAACTTGTTGCAAATCATGATCCCCAAATGTTTTTATTTTATGCAGCAATCCATGAAAAATAACCTAGCATCTACATCTACTGTAACAGTATTCTCATAAAATAAAATTGATGTTGCTAGATCAAACTTTAAAGATTATACAATATTGTTGGAAAAAGTAAAATAAAGTAGAAAGCTGTAAACCAAATCACTTTTTAAATGACCTGCATCTTAATCTCAGTTGTTCCCTTCATTCATTAAAAAAAATGGCCATACTGTAATAAAAGTTAGAATAGTTAGTATTTCTTTTAGGAAATACTCTGATGTTGTTAATGGCTGATGTTCATCTATTAAGTTATTCCACACAATTGCTACACGAAAATTCAGTAAAATAGATTAAGTCCTGTGGGGTTTCCACCTGTATTTTAAAAAGAGATATTTATTAAGGAACAGTTCATGTTCAGCTTATTGAGATATCTTGGTAACTCAATCAGAATTGAATGTTTCATGGAATACCTTACTAGGTATTTAATTTTCAAATGTTTTCATTAGTTGAGTGAGATCTATCAAAATACCTTTCCCAAGAGAACACTAGTTAACAAAATGCTCACGTATCAGAAACTTAGCAGTGGCTGGGTGCAGTGGCTCATGCCTGTAATCCCAGCACTTTGGGAATCTGAGGCAGGAGGATAGACTGAGACTAAGAGTTCAAGACCAGCCAGAGCGACATAGCGAGACTTTGTCTCTACAAAAAATTAAAAAATCAGCCCAGTGTGGTGTCATGAGTCTGTAGTCCCAGCTACTCAGGAGGCTGAGGCAGAAGGATCACCTGAGCCCAGGGGATTGTGGTTATGATGAGCTGCACTCCACAGGGGAGGGGAGGGGAGGGGAGGGGAGGGGAGGGGAGGGGAGGGAGGAAGAAAGGAAGGAAGGAAGGGAGGGAGGAAGAAAGAGAAAGGAAGGAAGGAAGGAACGAAGATGAAGGAAAGAAAGAAAGGAAGAAAGAAAAAGAAAGAAAGAAAGAAAGAAAGAAAGAAAGAAAGAAAGAAAGAAAGAAAGAAAGAAAGAAAGAAAGAAAGAAAAACCCAGCAGAGAGTTTAAATGAGGTACAAGTTTTAAAAATAATCAGTGGATGCTCCTTTGACGTCTCTTCATACTTTATATACCCTTCATGATGTACTCATCCTCAGACCAAGACTCTCCACATTTGCTATGAGAGTGAAGATTTCTAATATTTTTATCAATATACTTCATTACAAAACAAAACAGACATATGACTCTTTTCAGTAATAATGATTTCAAATACACTTCTCGAGTCATAGGACCAAGAATCCCACTGGTGAGTAAACCATTTGTATGTGGTAAGTACCCTGCAGAATGTACTTGAGGCTGCCTCCCCAGCCATCAACTCCCTAGTTTCTTTTCAGAAAAACTAAAATCGACTCATTGTTCTAATTAGTAAAACATTGAGAATGCTAAGGGACAGTGCTCTGATAACTTGCTCCGTGCTAAGAATTTTTTCTCTTTCCAATATTAAATGTTTAGCTCTATAAATATAATGAAAGCTGTTCTTACCTTCTCATAAAGCATCTGAGATAAATTATGTTGCTGCCTGTCCTGAAAACATTCATAAAGGTGGAGAAGCCTCGCACATAATACTTGTTCTTGATTGAAGAGATGATGATGGCTGAATTGCAAACCCACAATGTTGAGGTCCAATTGGTACACTTCCCTTGAACCTTCCATTGTGCTCCTAAATGAGTTTCCAAGGTCAGATTTTACTGCCTTTTAAAGAAAAACATATGCATGGTGTTAATTTGCTTCTATTTCTTTTGAAATAACAAGTAATTTTTCCTGAAAAAAGCAACATGTCAATTGTAGGAAAATCAAGATACAGAAAAACAAACAATAATAATGTAATTCTTCCTTAAAGTTGACTATGGCCATTAATTTCATAAAATACATTTATGTAATAGCATTTTAACCAACTTGCTATAAACTGTTGTCATCTACCTCACTTATTGTGTGCTTGTGGAGGTTGGAATTTCAAGTCATGAGATTTAAAATAATTTTAATTTTATTATCTTTAGTTACATTATCTATTAGATAAATTATCTATTATCTATATCTTTCATTCTATTATAGGAACACTATGACAAACAGTGTTTAGAACTGTTGGGTCTATATTTCACCCACATGATGATGTAATGGGCATCCGTGGGCCAGAGTTAAGTAGGGATTATTTACTTAAACATTGTTTTTAAATGCAAGCAGGCTGGGCACGGTGGCTCAAGGCACTTTGGGAGGCCGAGACAAGAGGATTGCGTGAGCTCAGAGGTTCAAGACCAGCCCGGGCAACTTGGTGAGACCTCGTCTCTACAATAAATCACAAAAATTAGTCAGGCATGGTAGCCTGTAGTTCCGGCTACTTGGAAGACTGAGATGGAAGGATCGCCGGAGCCCAGCAGGTCAACTCTGGGGTGGCCGTGAGCTTGCCACTGCACTCCAGCCTGGGCAACAGAGTGAGAACCCAACTCAAAAGAAACAATAAATAAATAAATAAAGTGTAACAGCAGGTGGCACAGATAGAAGGGTATGTCATATGGCACCAGACTGAGCCAGAGATGGAGGACTCAGTGCTCTCCATTTTAAGTGGATGCAGTCATGGCTCTTATCAGGAGTGGGAGACTTCGATGAGTTAGGTTGCACATGTTAAGTAACCCACCAACCCTCTCAAATGCATCATTAAAGCCAGTCACTTGCATATTCAAACCTATGTGCTTAAATTCAAAATAGTGAACTAAACCATAGATGAACCATTTTGCATATAATAAGGTCAACTAATTTAAGGGCAATCTGGTATCCAAATGCAGACAGTCTCATGTACAAAGGCAGATGGTCTCTTTATAATGCAGCATTTGCTTAGAGGGTCCAGGTTTCTCAAGGGAATTTTGCAGAGGATCACAAATGCATGAATTTTTTTTTGAGTCAGTATCTTACTCTGTCACCCAGGCGGGAGTGCCGTGCACACTCACGGTCATCCCAGTGTCAGTCTGCTGGGTTCCAGCTATCCTTCCATCTCAGCCTTCCATGTAGCCGGAACTACAGGCACGCAATACCACGCCTGGCTAATTTTGTGATTTATTGTAGAGACGAGGTCTCGCCAAGTTCCCCAGGCCGGTCTCAAGCCCCTGAGCTCAGCCAATCCTCTCGCCTTGGCCTCCCAAAGTGCTGGGATGACAGGCTGAGCCACCGAGCCCGGTCTGCTGTTACACTTAAGAACAAAATGCTGCCTTACGCCTAAGCTGGTGTGGCAGACCCAATGTTCCTCAAGAACTGTAAGGCACCAGGATGTTGCCTAAAATCTCTGGCTCTCTATTCTTCCCTGAGCTAAGAATCTTTCCTTCTCCTCACTGGATTTCAGGGAGGCAGGAAAACAGCAATAAAGCTTGTTTCTGTTTAATCTGCATCTGGCAAGTCCCTGTTCTTTATGTGAGAGCCAACTCAGAGGGAAAAACCTGCTATTGATTCCACCGAAAAGATTTATCCCATTGGCGATAAGTTGGTAAATTGGTCATTAACCAGGAAAAAAAAAACACCAAGAAAAAAACAGGTTCAACCAACCATACTGCCCATGGAAAAAGGACTGGATTAAAAAAAAAATGTGGTACATATACACGATGGAATATTATGCAGCCATAAAGAAGGACAAAATCGTGGACTTCACAGCAACCTGGATGGACTTAGAGTCTATAATACTGAGTGATCTATCACCGAAACAAAGAAGTAAGTATCACTTACTCTCATTCATAAGCGAACCTTGATCAATTATCCTAATACTACAAGAAAAGGTTTGGCAGTAGTGGGAAACTGCTGGGGTAGGGGGTTGGGACTGGCAGTAGTGCAAATCTGCTGGGGGTGGGCACACCTCATCAACAAGGGTACATGCATAATAAACATTTGTATACCTAACCCTGAATTGTATCCCACGTCTTTAAAATAAACAAATTTAAAACAAGTTCAGTTTTAAACAACTAAATTATAAATGAAGTTTTGAAAATTTAACTGCCCAGGCTAGAGATGCCTGTCTTGTTAAGAAGATTCAGCACTGATTGAAAGGTGTGTTGTCTACTTGCTCTGGGTTTCTAACAGAGTGACACAAGTCTCTGCCCTTGGTCCTGTCCTATTTGGTACCTGCTGACTGTGGTGCTCAGAAGATGGAGTGGGGTAACTGAGTAGACATAATATCTAACAACAATCACAGAAAAAGACCGGAGAGCAAAAACTAAAGGCAGACATGACTGTAGGCTTAATACATCTGAAGAACTGTCACATAGGTGAAGTACTTGGTAAGTTCTCTATGGCCAATGTCAATAAGCAGAAGTGATAGCAAATAAGCAGAAGGAGGTAGATTTCAACCACAGAAAACAATAAATAATTAGAATGTCCAACACCTAAGTGAATTCTCTCAGGAGGTAGTAAGTACCCCAACACACGGGTTATAAACAGCAGTTGACTGAGGGGAGTAGGTAGGCTTCTGGAACCAGATAACTTTGTTCCGCCAAAGGTACAGAGACTTGGGCAACAATGACTCAAAGGCCAGATAAAAGCAAAAAAAACACAAACATACAACTGGGTGACATGCATAAAACCTATGTAAATATATAAGAAGAGGGCTAGAAGAGGGAGTAGAGTGAAGGCCATAGGCAAATAGTCAGAAAAAACTAATCAGCAAATAGCAAGCAAATAGGACCTGGGGTAGAAGAGGTATGATAAACTGTTAAAGTACCTGGCAGAGACAGCTACAAAGACAGGACTCTGATATGCAGGCAGCTGTTATATCTACTTTGGTTGTGTATGTGTGTGTGTATAATATATATATACATATATATACTTCTAGTGAGAAACCCCAAATCATCCTTACCTTCAAGGCTGGCTGGGCAACATTAAAAAAAAGTAAAGAATATAGAAGAGAAAGGCAGGTAGAGGCATTTGTCTGACATAAAATTTAGAGCATCATCTGTTAAAGATGCTACTTTTTTAGATCATTTTTGGTGCTATAACAGAATATCTGATACCAGGTAATTTATAAAGAACAGAAATTTATTTTTTACATTCATGGAAGTCCAAGGTTAGGGCACAGGCATCTACTGTCTGATAAGGACTTTCTTGCTGTGTCCTCAGAAGGTGAAAGATGAAAGGGCATAAAGGGGCCAACTCCCTTCATGAAGATCATTTATAAGGGAACCTAGCCCGGCCCATTCATGAGGGTTAGGATCCCTAATGACCTAATTACCTCTTAAAGGCCCCATTCTCTTAATACTATCACATTGGCAACACCTGAATTTCAAATCATAAGCCATTACAGAATAGATTTTAAAACAGTACACAGTTAAGGTATTTGGTGAGATGACCTTTACATGTATTCCAATTTTAGGAGTCCATGAAATAATGAACCGCTTGGATAAAGCTAGAAAAAAATACAATAGAAGAAAAAAGTAACTTGTTTAATCCAGTGGTTTCCAACTTGGGAATCTGGATGGTTACAAAGGCTAAGCTGGATGGTGGTTACTTTCTCCAAAAATTGTGAATTTGTTGTTCAATTATGCATGTATGCATGCATGCATTCACTCATTCAACAAACTGCCATTGTTTCAGGGGCATTTCTCCTCAAGAGCCATGGTCCCAGAAAGATAATTATGTTACACTATCTCTGCTATAGTCTAAGCAAAATTTAGAAAAAAGACACTGTCACCATAAGGTCTAGAAATTATACCACATAATATCAAAGAACAGGATAAGACAAATAGCAGGAACTAGCCTTCTTTTATTTGTTATATTTTAATAGTGATAGATTTTTTTATAATTCAATAAGGGAAAAAATAAAGATATTGTAATGTTGGGCATGAGGGTGTTACTTATAAAATCTCAACAAACGTGTCCCATTTTAAATAAGGATGGGGTAGAGACATTCCTGGTCTCTCATGGTGTGATAAGCACTGCACAGAAAATAAGATTCTCTAAAATTATGCCAATCAACTATTGTCTTTCTCTAGGACCCTAAAAGCTCACAGCTACTTAGGTGATGAGTTTCACTACAGATAATATAAGCAGTCTATTAGTGCCTTTAATGTCTCTTATTTGCTAGGCATTTGGACAGGTGTCAGGTTAAAAAACAAGCAAACAAAAAAGGAAACAAACTAAAAACACTGCTCTGCTTGCAGCCAAGCAGGAAAGAAATTCAGTAAACAGAAGATATACATACAGGCTGTGCCTTAACAAAACTGTAACCCTGTCTTTAAATCAGTTAAGTCCGTGATTAGATTAAGATGATTATTCCTACTAAACATGCCTATCAAAACAAAAGACAGAACCTTTCTGGAGGAAGAGAACATTATCTAACACTTTTATTACTTGTCATATATAACATGGAATTCAGTTAAAACAATCACCAGTCATACAAAGAGACAGGACTAAATGACCAAAACTAAGAGAAAAAACAAATAATAAAAAGATTCACAGTGATCAAGAAATTGAAGTTATCAGATATGAACTTTAAAGTAGCTATTACTAATGTGTTAAAATAAAATAAAACACTGGGCTCAGTGGCTCAGCCTGTCATCTCAGCACTTTGGGAGACTGAGGTGAGTGAGTTCGAGATAAGCCCAAACAACTTGGTGAGACCTCAATAAACAAACAAAAAAATTAGCCGGGCATGGCAGTGCTCACCTGTAGTTCCAGCTACTTGAAAGACTGAGGCTGAAGGCTCGCTAGAGCCCATCAGGCCAACGCTGAGGTGGCCAGGAGTTTGCCACTGCACTCCAGCATGGGCAACAGAGTGAGACCCCAACTTATAAAATGAAATGAAATGAAATGAAGTGAAATGAAATAGAAAATACCTGAAGATGGAATATTCCACAAAAAAGGGAATGCATAAAGAAGAATCAAGTGTTAAATGAACATTTTAAAGTCAAAAATATACTGAAACTATATAAAATTAAAAATACATTGGATGGGCTATTCTGGGTCTATGGTGGCAGTATAGTATCTGTCCCAGTTCCCTACATTAAAACAGGCAGAGCAACTAGTTAGCAGAACCAAAAATCCATGGACAAGACTGATAACAAACTAGCTCATAAGACAGACCTCACGAAACCCAAAACACAAGTGGGTGGAGATAGACCGTCAACAGTCAGAAGACTCACACAGTACTAATGATGGTGCAGGAAAGGGGGGAGCAATGGACCTCTGATGGACCTGACAGCAAGAGAATCCAAAAGAGCCAACAGAAATTCACTGGAGACAACAGCAGCTACAACGGGAAGAGATTTTGCCTACTCCAATTATGGATGATGCCAGGGGCTCTAGGCAAAGGACTGGAGGGGCCAAAGGAATCTGGTGGATTTTCAGGGTGAAGTTTCACACTGAATAGAAACTACAGGGAGTGAAATAGAAACTGAGAAGGACAAGGATCACAGGGATTAAGATGGGAGGCGATCCAGAAAAAATTCTGGGGAAGGGAATAGAGTCACAGAATTTCAGAAGCCCAGCCACTCTATTTTTTTTTTAACACTACACAAAAACAACAGAGTTCTGTGAAGTTAGAAAAGTTATCTGAACCACACCTTTTACTAAAAGTTCAGAAAAAATAACTTCATATAAAAATAAGCCGGGCTCAGTGGCTCAGCCTGTAGTCCCGTGCCTTTGGGAGGCAGAGGTGAGTGGATTGCCTGAGCCCGCAGGTTCGAGACCCACCTGGGCAACTTGGTGAGACCTTATCTCTACAATAAATCAAAAATCAGCCGGGCGTGGTAGTACGTGCCTGTAGTTCCGGCTGCTTGGAAGGCTGAGGCGGAAGGATTGCCAGAGCCCAGCAGGTCGAGGCTGCGGTGGCCGGGAGCGGCCACTGTACTCCAGTCTGGGAGACAGAGTGAGACTCCAACTCAAAAAAAAAAAAAAAGTAGTAGAAAAGGATCAAAATTAAATCCATCAGAGTTTGTATAAGAAAAATAATATTGCAAAGGCAATCAAAGCACACCAGAAAAACATCCAAAACAGATTAAGACAGACGTAGTTTTCACAAAAGACATTAAGAAAATTACATGACATTGAAGAGTATAAATCAGAACTAGAAAAACTCAGAAATAAGGTGACAAACTATAAAGAACACAAGAAAAAATAAACACCACAAAATCTTTTTCTCAAGGTGAAAAAGGGGATTTTTTTAATTTGGGGGAGGGAGACAAAGTCTTATTCTGTCACCCAGGCTGGAGTGTCGTGGTGCAATCATAATTTATTACAGCCTCAACTTCCTGGGCTAAAGAGATCCTCCTGCCTCAACTTCCAGGAGTAGCCAGGGCTACAGGCACGTATCACTATGCCTGGCTAATTTTTTCTTTATAAACTTTTTATAGAAACAGGGTCTCACTGTGTTGCCTGGCTGGTCTTGAACTCCTGGCCTCAAGCAATCCTCCCACCTTAGTCTCCAAAAGGGCTGGGATTACAGGTGTGAGCCACCATGCCTGACTGAAAGGGAACATTTTCAAAATAAGAGAGAAACAAAGAAAGGGAAAGAATTCATTCAATGAATTTAACTGGAGATTAAATGTAGCAAAAAATTTGGGATTTTTTAAAAAAACAAAAGTCGAAGACTGAAACTAGAGAAACTAGAAAATTTGAATGGCCCTCATTTTTTGTGGTAAAAAAAACAAGAGATTTACCCCTAACAAATGTTTAAGTTACAGTACAGTGCTATTAACTATAAACACAATGTTGTACAGTAGATCTCTAGAACTTTTTCATCTTACTTAACTGAAACTCTATACCCCTTGAATAGCAACTCCCCATTTCTCTCTTCTCCCAGGCCCTGGCAACCACCATTCTCCCTTCCACTTCTACAAGTTTGACTACTTTTGATACCTCATACACAAGGAGCCATGTACTATTTGTCCTTCTGTGATTGGTTTAGCTCTCTGAGCATCAAGTCAGGAGTCATCCATATTGTACTTTAGGATAGGATTTCCTTATTTTTATGGCTGAATAATATTCTGCTGCATATCTATGTATACCACATTTTCTTTATCCATTCAACTGTCAAAGGTCACCTAGGTTGTTTCCACCTCTTGGCAATTGTGCCTGAATATTGTGAATGGTGCTGCAATGGATATGGCACTGCAAATATCTCTTCAAGATTTTGACTTCAATTTTTTCTGGATAAATACCCAGAAGTGAGATTTTTGGATTGTATTATAGTTCTATTTTTAATTTTTTGAGAAACCACCATATTGTTTTCCATAGTGGTTCTACCAATTGACATTCCCATCAACAGTGTACAAGGTTCCAATTTCTCCACATTCTTTCTAACCACTGTTACTTTCTGGGACTTTATATATATATATAAAAACAGGGTCTCACTGTGTTGCCTGTCACTATATATATATATATATATATATAGTGGCCATCCAGGTATGAGGTGTGATTTTGATTTGCATTTGTGATTTTGATTTTGATTTGCATTTCCTTGACAATTAGTGATGTTGAGTATGTTTTTATATACCTGTTGGCCATTTGTATTTTTTCTTTGGAGAAAGATCTATTCAAGTCCTTTTCCTATTTTCAAATTGGGTTTTTTTTTTTTATTACTGAGTTTTAGGAGTTCCTTATACATTTTGGATTTCAATCCCTTATTGGATATATGGCTTGAAAATATCTTCTCTCATTCCATAGGCTGTCTTTTCTCTCTGGTGATTATTTCCTTTGCTGTGCAGAAGTCTTTTAGTCTGATGTAGTCCCACTTGTCTATTTTTGCTTTTGTGGACTATGTTTTAGATGCCATATCCAGGAAATCATATTGGCAGAACCCATGTTATGATGCTTTTCCCCTATAATTTCTACTAGAGGCTTTATAGTTTCAAGTCTTGTGTTGAGGCCTTTATTCCATTTTTAGTTGATTTTTGTGTATGGTGTAAGATAAAGGTTCAATTTCATTATTTTGCATGTGGATAGCCAGTCTTTGGATACCCAATATCATTTATTGAAGAGACCATCTTTTCCCTATTGTGCTGTGTTAGTACCCTGTTTATTATTTGACTATAAATACATGAATTTATTTCTAGGCTTTTCATTCTGTTCCATTGGTCTTCTGTCTTTATTTCAGTACAATTCTGTTTTAATTATTTTAGCTTAGTAGTATGTTTTGAAGACAAGTACAAGGCTTCCAGCTTTGAGGTCCTTTGTAATTCCTTACAAATTTTAGAATTATTTTTCTATTCTTGTAAAAAGATGCCATTGAGATTTTGCTGGTATGGACATTTTAAGTCACTTATTAAGTCCTCCAATCCATAAACATGGGATGTCTTTCTACAGAATAGTCCTTTATTTTTAAAGAAATAGTATCTATAATTTAAATAATTCCTACAAAAAAATTTCCAGGCTAGGATGAATCATCAGTAAATTCTTCTAAACATTTACCTAAGAAGTAACAACAACCTAATACAACTCTCAAAGAGGAGAAAAAGAGGTTATACTCCCCAATTTGTGTTGAAGCCAGTGTAACCTTGACATAAAACCTGACAAGAACATTCCCAGGAAGAATAATTAAAGAACAATTTATCTCAGGAACATACATGTAAAAATTCTAAACAAAATGTTAGCAAATTGAACATAAATATTTTACATATAATCACAAGTGGGATTTATTCCAGAAATATATGAATATTAATCAATGTAATTCATCCATTAAAAGTAAAAGGAGGAAATTGATACAATTATCTCTATAGGCTTGGAAAAAGCAATTGATAAATGTCAACACCCATTCAGGATAAAAATTCTCAGGAAACTAGGAACAGAGGGGAAATGCCTCAACTTGATACAGATCATCTACAAATCTTTCACCAAAATCATACTTAATAGTAAATTACTGAAAGCTTAATTCCTGAAATTGATTATGAGATAAAGATGATTGTTATTACCATTTTATCCAGCATTTTACTAGCTAGCATCACATGGCAAGAATTAAAAAGACACCTTAGTCTGCTTGGGCTGCTATAACAAAATACCATAGGTTGTGTGTCTTAAACAACAGAAGTGTATTTCCCATGGTTCTAGAAGCTGAGAAGCCCATAATCAAGGGACTGGCCAATTCAGTTCCTGGTGAAAGCTCTCTTTGCAGCTTGTAGACAGCCTCCTTCTCTCTGTGTCCTCAAACAGTGGAAAGCCAGTGATCTCTGGTGTCTCTTCCTCATCCTATAATAGCATCAGCCCTGTGACCTCATTTAACCTTGATCACATCCTCATAGGCTCTTTCTCTAAATCTAGTCACACTGTAGAAATAAGTGCTTCAACATATGAATGGAAGGAGGTCACAATTCAGTCCACAGCAGAAGGTTTGAGAATAAAGAAGAATAAAATGACGTTGTACATTTTTGTAGATAATGTGATTATATTCAAATATAATTTAAAAATCTACAGATTAACTATTGACATTTATAAATGAATTTAAGAAATTTGTTGTATACAACGTCAACATACAAACATCAAGTGTAGTTCTATACACCAGCAGCAATAGAAAATGATATTTAAAAGGTATATTATTTACAACTGCATGAAAAACATTATTGTCTAGTACAAAACATCACCAAGGCAAAATTTGTGAAAAAAATTAATATATTTATGAGTTACAAGATAATATTCAAAAAATATTTATCTATTTATGACATCAAAAGATCTCTTAAATTGTATTCTCAATCAAAATTCCAGCAATTTGACAAGGTGATTCTAAAATTTCATGAAAATTCGTCCATTCACCAGGGCAAAAATACCCCAGCAACTTTGAAGTAGAAGGACTTTCATTACCAGATATCAAAACAGCTTCCAAAGTGAGAGACTGCCAGAAGCAGAGAGGAACAAACACAGTTCCATACTCAGCTGACTCTCCTTAGCTCCATTAGGGCAGAGAAAGTGCTAGTTCTCTGCCAACCCAGGATTAGGCCCTGTGGCTGCAGCAAAAAGAATCCCAGGAGAAAACTTAGGACGAAAAATGGAGATTTCAGACTGAAATTAATAAAAACCCTCAGAAAGGAAAAAAGGAAAAAGAAACCAGAAAAACCAATGGACTAATTAATTAAACTCTGGAGTGACAAGGAGATCCAGAGTTTCCTAAAAGAATGGAAGTTTCTTGACTTTGAAGAGTTCAGGAAGAAGAATCACACATGAGTTAAGACAACTGGCCAAAGACTCAAGCAGAGGGACATAAAGAAGAAAACTAGCAAGACTATCTCCAGATAATGAGTTTATAGAATTCACATTGGACAACTCATGAGGCCATACAAATGCCCTGTCCTTCTAAAGAGGCCTTACATGGAATTTTGGGATACAGCTGGAAGGACAAGGTCTTTTCAGGTCCTCTCTGTGCAGATGTGGTCATCTTTCCTGAGTATCAGCCGCAGGTATGTGCCATTATCATTCACAAGTCTATGTCATCGCTGTTGAGGGGCTGCTGCTGGCTCCCCGATCCAGGTACCCAAATAGAAGCCCTAGAACATGAGCCCTCCACTGTCAGTTCCATGCCTGTTTCCTCCTTCTTCTCAGCATTCCCCAGGCCCTAGCAGCAGTGGGCAACCTCTTCTGATTCTGATTCAGACCCTGAACTTAGAGACAATCAGAACCTGGATCCCAATTCTGTTGGAAAGCAAGGGAACAGCACAATCTATACAATGGTGCATGACTCTTTCCTCTCCTAGTCCAATATAATGACAATAAAATGTAAAATAAATGAATGACCATGTCCTTAAAAAATGACTTATTCTAAAACTACATTGACACAGTGTGATATGGGCTCACAGGTATACAAGTAGACCAGTGAAACATAAGAGAAAGTCCAGAAACATACCTACATATACATGGTAAAGTGATTAACGTTATAGATGACAGTGAATTATAATAAGAAAAGGATTACTGATTTTTTTCAATAAATGATACTAAGTCAACTGAATATTCATGTGGATAAAATAAAACATGACCCCTTACCTAACACTGTACATAATAAGTGCCTTCTAAATGGGAAAGGCACAACAATATACCTTTTAAAACAAACAAACAACAGAAGAATATCTTCAGGACCTGGAGTAGGCAAAGATTTCTTAAACAGAACACAAAAATGCTAACTATAAAGAAAAGGAAAATGGTAAATTATACTACATTAAAATTAAGAATGTCTCATCAAAAGACACCACTAATAGGGTGAAAAATTCATTATAGAGTGGATTCTATATAGTTATCCGATATAAGGCTCACATCCAGAAATCAACATATCAATAAGAGAAAGCAGACAACTCAATAAGAAAAAAATTGGTAAAATTCTTATCCAAACTTTCATAAAAGAGGCTATTCCAAATGGCCAATAAACATGAAAAAGTGTTCAATTTCATTAGTTAATGGAGAAATACAGATTAAAACCTCAATGAAATACCACTTATGTACACCAAAATGGCTATGATTTAAAAGACAGACAATACCAAGTGTTGGCAAGAATGTAAAACAGCTGGAACTCTCATGGATCTCTAGTTTGTATATAATTTGGTACAACCACTTCGGAAAACTGGTACTATATAGTTAAAACTAAACTTGGACAAACCTGTAACCCAGCATTTCTACTCTAAGATATTTACCAACAGAAAATGTATATTCATATTGTCATCAGAAGACATGCAAAAATTTCATAGCAGTGTTATTAGCAATAGCCAATAATTGGATGCAACTTATATCCATCAACAAAAGAATGGATAAATAAATGTGTTTTTCATACAATGGAGTTCTACACAGCAACAAAAATGAGCTATTGCTGGACACAAAAAATAGGATACCTATTCTATAATTCCATTCGAGCAAAATAGATAAAACTAGCAGACAAGAGTAATCTATAGTGGTAGAAGTTTCAACAGTGGTTACCTTTGGTACCATTCATTCATTCATTATCTATTTTTATAACATTAGGATCATATATAAGTTTTCATTCTGCTTATTTTCAATTCACATTTTATTTTGAGCATTTCCCATATCATTAAATATTCCTTGAAAGCATAATTTTAAGGGCTATTTAACATTTCACCATAGTTTAGTCATCACATTTCTAGGCTATTTAACATTTCACCATAGTTTAGTCATCATATTACTAGACTTAGTATCTTTAGAGGATAACTTAACACTACAAAAACATAAGTTATAATTGATATTACAAGAATTCTAACCATAATCACAAGTAAGCTACTGTTGGTTACCTTCTTGTATATGGTCTTAAGTGCTGGATTTAAAGATTCCTTGCTTATGTTTAGTCTGAAATTCCACGACTGTCTAATAGGTGTAGGTAAAGACATTATTTCTCCTCTTTCTTCAAACCAACACCTTCCCTATCAAAAATATTTAAGAAATAAAATAATTAAATAATCCACTTTTAAAAGATGCATACTATTGGTAAGTGGTTTAATTTGTCAGCTGGCGCACATACCTCCTCTAGTTTAAGCAGGCGATTTTCCATTTTGTTGCAGGTCTTTTTATATATTTCTGGCTTTCTCTGAATATAGAATCCTTCATCTTCTAAGAGGCGTGGCATCATACCTTTTGGCAGTTTACGCTGGTTGACCACTTAGTAACAACAAAACTTAGTTATTATTTTAAAGTCTAAAATATTGAATGGGTATTGACCAAATAAGAAGCACAAAGGCGCTATCATTATACACTATCACTGAAGTCCAGCAGAAAGCCTAAATATATACATATATGTATATGTACATATATTATATATATATATATATATATATATATATATATATGATGATTGAGTTCTCTCAACTCGAAGAAGGAAAAAAATATAGAAAACTTACTATAACTTTGGATCAGTGCTTTTTACTTATCTAGCACATAAAGAAGCTATTATTATCCTTTAATGTGATTAATCAATGCCTTGAATATTTTACTGGAAAAGAACATTACCTGGAGAACTACTTGGCACAAAAATAATTGCCTGCTGTTTTTCCATTCGTTCCAGATCATCTTCATATTCAGCAGCTTTTACTTCAAGTAAATCTGTAAACATGACTTCTTCCACAAAATCTTCGTCTTGGCTCTCAGTAACATTTTGCAAATTATAGCCAAGGGAAAAGAGTCTGGAGTCGCTATCATTTACTGATGACTGCTGAATACCAAAAAAGAAAAGCAAATCTGTATGTTTGTCTCCAATGATTAATAAACAGATAAATGAAATGTACTGGAACCCTACTGTGAACTATGTTTCTGATGCATGCCACCCAGTTCAAGTTCTACCTGAAACTGTTTTACAATGAAATTTCACTGAACACAGAAGGCTTAGCATTATATCATATAATTTTTCTGTAGCCCATCTTTGCAATTCTCCAATGAAAGACTGCTGAAGTTGAACTGTAATTAAGTCCTTTCTCCCCTGTGGAAAATGTTCTGAGATACTGGACTACATTTCAACTACTGAGAATTCACAGTGTAGGACAAGGTACAGAGATATCAGACAATGTGCTCCTAAATCCCATTTTTTTTCATCATTCAGAAAGCAGTACTACCTAAAGTGCTATAAAGTAGGCATGCAATTTTCTAGAAAATATTTAAGAAAAAGAAAAAACAAGACAACACAGATGTCTAGAATTACAGTGAAATTCTAAAATGTGACATATACATAGATAAAACAATTTGAATATAGGTATGAAAACAGACATATTACTAAATATTATATGATTATGAATATATCATAATCAGAAATTTAATGAGTCTATTAAATATAAAATAAGATAAAATCATCAATTTATTTCAGATGACTTGTCTAACTTGAAATCTGTGTTTATCAAATGAGAGTGTGTGTGAGTCATGCAAATAAAACCCCTCAATTATCAAAAATATACACTTAGTGTAAATAATAAGATAAAAAGAATTAGTCTCAGAATTCCTTTGAATAGAGAATCCTACATGGCCTTGATCAACTCTGACAAAATGTTAAAAGTAATGTGGTTAAGCATTAACTAGGTTCGTACCAAGTCATAATAACATCATACCCTCTGTCCTATCATGGTCATGATCTCAAGAAAAGATTTTATATCCAGAAATCTCTGTGGTTTATTTTTCAGAATTCAAACAAGGCATGACACCGACATCTAGAAGCAATATTTGGGCATCTCCAATAGGGAATTTCTTTGAAGAGTCCAATCACAGACTGAAAAGGGCTCTTGGCTCCAGCTGGAGTTTCCATTAACAAGTTTCCTTTACAGCACCCCCTGGCGTGGGCCAGGTCTTTCACCTGTCTTCAGAGCTAAGGTCTGCCCTGGTGGCTGAGGATGTCAGGCTCCCATCCTGAACCCGAGCCTCTGATTTAAGACCATATAGGTCTCTTTTGTGAGCCCTACCCAATCTATGTTTTTTAGCTGAGACAAGCTGTGAATGCAATCAATAGAAGCCCTTTCTGCCCAACTACTCCTCACTTAGGCTAAGTCCAGCTGCTATCTCAGATCACCTTTTTGGTTTCCACTATGCAGCTCACAGTAGAGCAGTGTCTGTGCTGAAGGCTGTTGTGTGACAGGGAGTATGAGGTCAGAAGATGTAAAAGTCTGGATGAATACAAGTGAGTATTGTGTGGTAAAAAAGCGATATCACCCCATCTCACAGGAACGTGCCTTGTTAACTGTGGTATGACAAGCAGAACTATTTGAAAGTATCCTCAGACTCCACTCTGAATTGCCCAGATGAGATATCTGGGGCCAGGGCTCCCTTTTCTCCCAGCAGAAAGGGTTCACAATCAAACTCAGCCTCTCACAAAAATAATGGCCTTCTTCTCTCTGTGATCGTGACAGTGGCCACCAGGTGCAAGGGCAGATGCTGTTCCAGACAGCGCTTCTAAATAGCTCTCATCTAAACCTGGTCTTCTTCATGCTCACGTGGCCCACGTGTCCACCCTCAGCTCCCACTGACTTAACTTCATTTATTCTCGTCCCTGAGAAGGAAAAGTAGCCAACACCATGGTGCCTGGCCCTGGTGAGCTCTGCCGGGTGGGAGTATCAGAGACAGGGACTTCTCTTTCTTTCTTTCTTTCTTTTTTTCCTGAAAAGCTTATTCCTTAACCCATATCATGGGATGCTGGAAGGTTGAGTGACTTGCTTACACCTTCTAATGGCTTCCTATCTCACTCAAAATAAAAACTAGAGTCCTTATGGGGTCTTCAGGCATGGGCACGTTTGATACCCATTTGTTCAATTTTATTCAAATATTCACCGAGTACCTGATATGTTCCAAGAAGAAATATGTGTTAAATGGTGATAAATGGTATGAAGAAAAATCAAGCAGGGTAAGGGGACAGAGAAAGTTAGGCTGAGTGGGTTGGAGGGGTACTACTTTAGATAGGGTTGTCAGGTACAGAATCTTTAATAATACGTCATTTGACCAGAGTCCCCAAATAGTGAGAGATAGAGCAAGAGGAGAAGGGAAGATCTTTCTAGGCAGATACCTAGATGCAAAGATGCTGAGGCAGGAACAGCATTCTGTGAGTGAAGAGGAAGGAAGCCAACATGGCTGGCGCTAGGTTAGAGAGGGGGAAAGCAGTAAGAAATGAAGTCAGAGAGGTACTAAGGAGGCCAGGTCATAGAAGGCCCTTGTAAGGACTTTAGTTTTTAAGCGAGATAGGAAACCATTCGAAGATGTAAGTAAAAGAATGGTCTTAGATTTTTTTGAGGGGGAGGGGTCTCACTCTTTCACCCAGGCCGGAATACAGTAACATGATCACAGCTCACCGTGATCAGCCTCAACCTCCTGGTCTCAGGCAATTCTTCCCCCTCAGCCTCTCAAGTAGCTAGGGCTACTGGTGCATGCCATCACACCTGGCTAATTTTTTTATTTGTTCTATAGCGACAAGGTCTCTTTAGGCTGTCCAGGCTGGTCTCAAACTACTGGGCTCAAGCTATCCTCCTGCCTGGGCCTCCCAAAGTGCTGGGATTACCATGCCCATCCTGCCTTAGATTTTAATAGGATCACTCTGATGACTGTATAATATGGAAAACAGACCATAAGGGGAATAATGAGTACAGACACAGAGAAAGACCATGGCAAATATCCAGATGAGAAGTTATGGTGAAGTTCCAGTGAAAGTAGCAAAAAATGGATCAGATATTGGAATACTTTGAAGGCAGAACCAACAGGATTTGTAATGAATTGGATACCAGACCTGTAAGTAAAACGGAATCCAAGGATGACACCGAGGTTTAGCAGAGCAACGAGAAAAATAAAATTGCCACTTAAACTACTGTGATTCTGTTGACATAAAACTCTGTGTGTGCATGTATGAACATGAGTAGAGGGAAAGGTATGAAAAAACGGTAGTAGTGATTATCTCAGGGCAGTGAGATTTCAGGTGATTTTTATGTTCTTCTTCATGGTTTTCTGCATTAAGTTTTTTTTTTTTGAGTTGGAGTCTCACTCTGTCGCCCAGACTGGAGTGCAGTGGCCGCTCCCGGCCACTGCAGCCTCGACCTGCTGGGCTCCGGTGATCCTTCCGCCTCAGCCTTCCGAGTAGCTGGAACTACAGGCATGCACTACCACGCCCGGCTAATTTTTGACTTATTGTAGAGATGAGGTCTAGCCAAGTTGTACAGGCGGGTCTCAAACCCCCGGGCTCAGGCAATCCACTCACCTCATGCCTTAAGTTTTTATGTGTATACTTTATTTATTCAAAATGTTAAAAGACAGATAATTTTAATTGTGAAAGAAACAGCAATCACAAAAAAGGAAGGAAAGGACTGGAGCCGAATGCAAAGAAAGGGGAAGGGACGGGAAGGGAAGTGGAAGGCAGAGAGGGTTCCAGAGGGGTTTGCAAGCGGGGCCCGAGCGATCTGGAAGTGACTGAGAAGTAGCAGAAGACATTAGAGGGGCCCATTGGGAGTAGGAGGTATTGGGTGGCGGGGGGCTCAAGAAAACTGTGGGAGACCCAGAGGTACAGAGGAACCGGAAAAGCATACAGGCGCAGGAGCAGATGGGGAGACCCCACAGCTGACACGTCAGGGATGGGCAAGGCTAGGGTGACTAACCCATAGGAAGGGAAGGGCCGTCACAGAGCCATGGGGAGACCGAGTAGCTTGAGGGGGACTGGAAAAGGCTGATGGGACTGGACTCGGAGGGATCAAGATGAGGGACCTATGAGGGGTCAGAGAAGTTATGACGAACAACATGGGGCACTTGGAGAGAAGGTCAGGGACAATAAAGATAGAAAAAACACAAGCCTTTGAGCTGACAGCCTGCACCTCCCAGCTCTACTAATGCTTAACCCTCTGTGCCTGTTTCCTCACCTAGAAAGTAAAGATAATCATAAGGCCCGATTCACAGAGTCATGATGAGGATGAGTTATACAATCCACTTAAAAAAACTGGTATATCACTGGGCATCCAGTAAGCACTCAATGAATATTAGGTACTATTATTTTGAACAGTCTCAGTTCAAGAGAAGAGGAAGGCGCAATAATACAAATTGCATCTCCTGCCCAAGAATTTCATTCTGTGCCTGTAATAAAGAAATCTTTTTCCTGAGAGGGAGGAGGTGGGAAGGAGGGGAACAAATCCAACCTGCTCTGAAGACTGGTCCAAGGCGGAGCCTTCTTCACCACTCAGAATGAAAAATGAAAGACCCTCATCCAACAAGACTTCAGCCTGTGGGGTAGGCAATGATAAACTAGTAGTTAGTGTTGAAACGAATGCTTTTTCTTCTTGTAAGGAAAGGAAACACCTTTCTGCGGTATAGTAAACAGCAATTGACATTGTAATAAAGGACAAGAAACAAGCAGCAAGGCGGACATCAAGTTATTTTTAGCCTTGAGTCTGTTTGGCTCAGAAGTTTGTATTTATTCATTTATTTTAATGTTTTGATAACTGTCATAAACCCAGAATAAAGTGGAGCCAGAATCTCCATCATCCCAAACGACCTCCTCACTCTAGTCTGAGCACTACCTCACACTTTGACCAAAAAGACGGTTCCGGTCAAACCTTTTCTCTCCCTGTTTTTGGGTGCTCTCAAGCAACCTCTATGCTCACACACACAAGTGCCACCTCACCCCACAATCTGTTGTGGAGTTAGAGGTAACTGAAAGTCTTAAGAATGGTATAATCTTAGTCATAAACTTGCTGATAAAGAAGCTCTCGTTTTTCAATTCAGGAATGTGCTGAATCTTTGAAATGGAAGTCACATCACGTCTTTCTCACGCATACATGTTAAAATGAACTGTTTTAAGGAAGGGTTGGGAAAGGAATCTACTCTGTAATAAGAAGTAAAACTCATAGTTTCTAGGAATTGAAGAATTAAAAATAAGTAAAATGCAAAAGCTCATCTTATATACTGTTTGTAGCTACCATTTAGCTGTCACATTAACTTTAAAATGGATTCACATTGCAATAACACTGCACCTATATACACTGTCGGTGAAGACTTTCACTTCACATTGTCTTGTTCATCTCAAAATCACCTGCTAAAATCCTTTACTTCCTGAGCAGGTATCTCTGTCTAGTAGTTGGTATAGAGACTCTTCCAAGACAATTTATCTTCTTCATCTTTTCTTGATACTCAGTGGATTAACCTGGACAAACTTTTTGACCATTCATAGTTTTTACTATTCATGGATAAATTATATCCAATTCAGGCATGTTTTTATCTACATATTGAATGAATAACATGCACATATCATTTTTAAAGTCTGCTTTTACTTTTAAATTTAATTAAAACAATTTTTATTAAGTACCTGAAGGAGCACTATGGAAGAGACAAAAATAAGTTAAAACAAACCTTGTATTTTGAAGTTTGCAAAATTAAATTCTCTAGGTGCATTTGGCAGAAACTACTAGTTGTTATGATCTTTTCTCCCATCTCTAATAATAGAACCTACTTTTAGTTGGATACCTAGACACTTCCAGACATTTGTTTAGTGGAAATGAAGTATGCAGGTCTGTAGGTCTTGTCCTGTAAAAGATTAACCTGCAATCCTTTGGCTCTATCTTCCCTTTAGCCAGCAAATAGAAGGACTGGACGTTTTACTTTGAATCTTTTCATTACAGCTACTTAGCCTATACTCTAAATAATACAGTTATTCAAAAATTTGAGTTCTTTTGTCATTTAAGTTCCAAACATGTGATCACATATTGAATTTTCAAATATTGATTACACATTGGATATCTGTAAGTTGGGGATCAACTATAGCATTGTTAAAGTAATTGTTTAATTGTTAATTGGGAAGTCATTTGACAGAGGCAGCTCTAGGACCCTGAGTTCCTATATAAGCAAACTGAAACCAAACTCATGAATAGTCATATCCAAGGAAAATGAAACAAGTTTTACCAATCAGAAACTACCAACTAATAGCGAACTAAAAATGTTAACGCAGCTGGGCTGGGTGACTCAGCCTGTAATCCCAAGTCTTTGGGAGGCTGAGGTGAGTGGATTGCCTGAGCCCGCAGGTTCGAGACCTGCCTGGGCAGCGAGACCTCATCTCTACAATAAATCAAAAAATCAGCCGGGCGTGGTAGCGCATGCCTGTAATTCCGGCTACTTGGAAGGCTGAGGCAGAAGGATCGCCGGAGCCCAGCAGGTCGAGGGTGCGGTGACCGGGAGCAGCCACTGCACTCCAGTCTGGGCGACAGAGTGAGACTCCAACTCAAAAAAAAAAAAAATTTTAACGCTATTGATCCACTTTAGTCAATCAAATATTTTTGTTTGTTTGTTTTTTTGCCTTGCTTTGGCATATTGCTTATAAAAGTTTTCCCTTCGTGTCACTATGATGGAACTCTGACCCCCTGCAGTCTATTGCCACCCAATTCATAAATTGCTGTCTGCTCAAACAAATCCTTTAAAATGTTAATGCACTTGAGGTTATCTTTTAACACTATTTTACTCTCTCTTTTTTAGGGTTAAAAAGTAATGCCAATTAACAATAGAGAGTGATGCAAATGGGCATGAGGGATCTTTTTTGGAGTGATGGAAATTGGATTGTGGTGCTGATTTCCTAATTCTGTTAGTTAACTAAGAATCACTGAATTATATCCTTAAAATGGGTGAATTTTTGCTGTGCAAAGTATACCTCCATAAAACTGCTTTTAAAAGTACAAAGACAGTCATTCACCTTAGACCACTGATATATCTTAGTATCAATGAGCAGCTGAGTTGAAGATTTTTCGCCTTGATTAATCTGAAACACAACATAAATAAATCTTTACAGAAGTAGACATAATTGTGCTGTAAGTCTTTTATCTAAATTTGATAAAAATCAATATTTCTCCAAGTTTTTATTTTAAAAAGTGTAACATGTTTATATGTGTATATATATTTTATACACACACACATATATATAACATATATTACTGAAATGTCACATATAATTACTATGACCAAATTACAACTTTTCTTGGATTTAGGTTTGACATTATAAGGATGTTATGACACAAAAGGAAAAAAACTAGGAATCTTTTTAGAATTAAGGAGCTATATTAAGACAATTTTAGCATTTTTTGACAAAAAACAGTTTATTGTGCTAGATGTCTCATTTAAACAGTAAATTTGAAAACAGGAAATTTTAAAAAGCATTACCTTAGTATTTTTAAACTTTTTTCTTACTTTGCCTCTCAATGTCTCTGTTATTTTTGGATCTTCTCCTGTGTCTAAATCTATCAGAAAACCAACATAATATGGAGTTCACGACACTTTCTTATAATTTAACAGCAATAGCAGCAAAAGTATGAAATACCTTAACTGCATGAACTTCTAAGCCTTATAACAATTATGAAGACTAGGTCATTGTCCCATGAAAGCTTAGAATCTAAGAATGGATGTCCCTTCCCCCTTCTCCATCTGGAATAAATACATCTTCATCTCTGATCAGGACTGACTTTTTGTGTGTGTGATGACTTTTCTTTCTTTGGCAAAAAAAAAAAAAAAGATAAATTCAGCTCAGATAAGCAAATCTTCATCTTTTTTCTTTTAAAAAAAATCCATATTCCATATAAACATGTCTGTGAGATATACAAATAACACATGCAGGCTATTTCACTGTGATTTAACTGGCAAGAAAGGATTCTGAAGAGAGATAAGTCTCTAGGTACCCATTTTAACTACTTATTTTAGTTTTGTAAAATCAGTGTGATAGTTCTATCCCCTACTTCTACCAGATGTTAGCAGAAATGAAACCATTTTGCAGGGTACACAGAAGGTTCCAGCTGTTGTGTGCACTCCAAACTATGTGATGCTTTCTGCTCGTCTACTGGATGATCCACTGGATGGATTGAGAAAGAAAGAGACTGTGCAGTCCTCTCTCTGTACAGTAAAACATGGAGGACCTTACTGGTCATTCTGCCTTGCATTTTGCTTTTGCTTCTCCCTGCCTTTGAGTACTTAAAGTTTACATAGAAGATAGGGGAAATAAAGGGTAAGGATAAAGCTAAATCACTATCAGACATGAGAAGCTTCATTCTTAACCACAGAATTCCTTGGTCTAACTTAAAAATTAGTAGTCGGTTTTGTTTATACTCTAGTCCCACAACTTAGAAAGGCAGATGCACATCATAGGTGCTCAATAAATATTTGTTTGGCGAATGAACCAGGGCCCAACCATTAATTATGTATTTTTCTTCCTGAGATTTGAAGCTTCCTGAAGCAGGTTCTGTATCTATGTATCTTTGTGATCTAACACAGTCTCACATGCTAGTGGATTCTTAGATTCTTAGAGACAGAAAAATTGAGAAAATGGAACTAAGTGTATTTGTATTTACTTTTCTAATATTAACTTAACTTATGCGCATCTTGTATTGTCTAGGAAGTTTAATTTCCATTTAAACTCATTGCTTAAGACACTTAAGATACCAGCTTAAATCTTAGGATACGATTAATCATTTACATCTTTTAAAAATAAAACCAAGTATATCAGAGTTGTGGTATGCTTATTTAGAACCTTTTTGGAGTTGGTTATCTACAGTTTCTTCAACTGCAATGTTACGTGTATCATTTGACATCTGCAAAAAAAAAAAAAGAAGAAGAAAGCATTAACCATCTTGTTTTGCCATTGAACACCTTTTCATATAATCATCAGCCCTTTGAACATTGTCTCCTTTACAATACCAGTGTGCATCCTTTGCCTGTCTTCTTAAATTTCATCTTTTTATCAATTTGTATACATTCTTCATATATGGTGGAGTTTTAAGTTAAGAAATTGCTCTCTGTACGATCAGAAAGGACCTTTTAATGATAAAATCCAGGGGTTAGTTCTTAGTGTTCACGTATTGCCTACTTCATGTATCTTTTAGGAGGGTCAAGTGAAATCAGAAACCATATATGAAAATACTCTGAAAATTCATTGCTGGCAGGGCAAGGTGGCTCATGCCTATAATCCCAGTATTTTGGGAGGCCAAGACAGGACGGATTGCTTGAGCCCAGGAGTTTGAGACTAACCTGGGCAATATAGCAAGATCGTGTCGCTACAAAAAATAAAAAACTATTAGCTGGGTGTGGTGGCACACACCTGTAGTCCCAATTACTCAGGAGAAGAGGTGGAAGGATCACCGGAATCCCTGAATCCAGGAGACTGAGACTGTGGTGAGCCGTGATGGTTTTACAGAATTCCATCCTGGGCAACAGAGTGAGACTCTAACTCCAAAAAAAAAAAAAAAAAAAGCTAAACTAGTGTTAGCTATTACCTGATTGATAGCCTGTAGCATCTGACAATATTGAGCACCCTCATTTTCTAAAACTTTTTATATCCTTGCCCTCTACCCTCGCAATCTCTCTAGCCACTTATCCCTTATATCCTTCAATGATCACACTTCTCCCTACAGCCTAAATGTGGGTACATTCCAAGGCTTTCCCAAATCTGTGTCGTCAGCCTTGACTGCTCTCCTAAGTATCAAAACCACATTCCCAGCTACCTCCCGGTAATTCTAACTGAATGTCTTACACAAATTCAGTATGTTACAATGAGCATTTATTTTTCAGTTTTTTTAAACCTCAATATTCTAAAGGTAAACTATTCTAGCAATGTTCAGTCCTTTTTAGGATGATACAGAGTATTCATTTGTTTTTAGTTTTAAGAAATATAATAGCAAAGACACCTGTAATAACCACTGTACATGCTAACCAAATGAATGTTTAATTGGAAAGATCAAACAGATACACAGCAGCTTTCCAATCACGGTAAAAACATGGATTCATGACAAGAACCAAAGCAGGCTATTAACATGATCACAGTAAAAACATTATCACAAAAAGAGCTCAGTCTACATACTTTCTGAAAGAACTTCAAAATCCACCAGTCATTCCTGTACCACTATTAAGGACTACAGAATGTCAACATGACCTAAAGTGCTTCCTTACTTCTTATTCTACCTTCAGTCCCCTCAAGACAGTTAAAAAGACCTAATTCTAATCTTGACCAGGAACAGCAACCGTTGAAGGTATAATGGAACGACAATCCTGGAAAGTGATTAACAGAGGTCTCCCTTTCATTCCCCAAAATCTCACCCACCATTCCCAAGACTCTATACTTTTTCATAACTTCCCATCTTCATCTGGAAGGCAGGGATAAAATATGAATCTTAATTGGAGTTACTCTAAGAGACACATAGATATTGGCCCTAATAGATTTCATTCACTGACTAAAAAAATTAGTTTTAGTGAAACAGGGAACGGCTTGCTGGTTAGTTGAGAGAACACATAAATAAATATTTCAGTAAGAGATTAAATAAACACATACATAAGTTACTCATCTCTAATGCTCCTTATTAAGTGACTGACCAAATAAGAGTACAATTTATTCCTAAATTCTCCTATTGTTTACTTAACATATGAACTGATGATTTATATGGAAGCAAATGTATCACATTTATTAGGGTTACCCTACACTTATAATTGGACTATTTAGAATAATCAAAATCCATATAAACTCTATTAATACCCTAGCTTCTAAGAATGTCTTCTCTTTGAGATCTTTTTTATAATGGTTCTTTCATCCACTTTCTAAATAAATAAGAAACAGCCTTAAGAATGATATATCATGTTACTGAAAGAAAACTAGTGTGCTACTACAGAAGAAATTTTGCTATTTAAAAATTTAAATTTAACTAGAAACAGAACAAAGAAATATACTATCACTCTTAGTATTTAATATGTAGTATTTGATCACCTTTAGTATTTAATATAACCTCGGTTAATGCAATAAGACCTGCAAAAGAAAAGGTATAACAATTAGAAGGGGAAGACAAAATTAACATTGTAGATGACAATTTTAACATATGGAAAACCCAAGAGATGCAATTTTAAAAGTTTACGTATAATGAAAAAGTTAGTAGGTGACAGGACACAAGAGAAAATGTGTAAAAGTCAGTATCTTCCCCATATTCTAAGGTGACAGAAAAAGATCACTTTTTTATTTTTTTGAGTTGAGGGTCTCACTTTGTCACCCAGGCTGGAGTGTAGAGGCATGATCACAGCTCACTGAAGCCTTGACTTCCTGGGCTCAGGTGATCCTTCCCCCTCAGTCCGTCAAGTAGCTGGGACTGCAGGCATGTACCACCACACCTGGCTAATTTTTTGATGTTTGTCAGAGATGGCATCTTGCTATGTTGCCTAGGCTGGTCTCAAACTTCTGGGCTCAAACAATCTTCTTTCCTCCGGCATCCAAAGTTCTGGGATCACAGGCATGAGCCACCACACCCAGCCAAAAAAATATCACTTTCACAGCAAAGATACAAAAAAATTTCAAAATACTTAGCAATTATTTCAATCAAAATATGTAGGAACGCTCCTCTCTCCAAAAGTATAAAAATTTACAGTGAGAAAAAAGGGATATAATTATAAACATAGTCTATGGTGGCAGCGAGATTGACTAAGAGACTATTTAGCAAGACTAAAGATCTGAATTTTAAAATGGAGATGAGAATGAAGAGTGGAGATTCATTTATGAAGCAAAATTCACAGGGTTTTGTGAGCAATCAGATGTGTAGGACAAAGTGAGGAGGGAATCAAGGAGGAGGTTTTTTGGCTTGGTTAACTAACAGGTAGCATCATTTCAAGTACTGTCAAAATAGGGAGGAGTTGAGGTTAGGGATTAATTAGTTCAGTGCAATGCTGCTTATAGATGTTTATAAGACTTGAAAGTGAGAGGTCTGGAGGGTGGTTAAAAATACTAAATAAGAGAATTAGATCTATGTTAGCTAAAGTTTCTGTCTAATCAGTTAAAAAAAAGGCACTTAAGACATTAAACTAAAGACTCCTTAGAAGATTATCCACACTTTTAAGATTATTTCTACTAACATACCAGTATTAGATAAAACAAGAATAGGATGGCAAGAAAAGAGAATGTTGGATTTAATTTAATTTAATTTAACTTAATTTAATGTTCTGAGAACTTCTAAAGTGAACTTCAAATCAATACCTGGCTTATTGATACCTATACCTGCAAATGCTGACTGCCACACTAGGGAAAACATTAGCAGTGACACCTCGTCTAGATAGTAAAATTATAATAAATTATCAAATGAAATGTTATTGCAGAAATTATTAGTTATATTTTTGCAGACCTGCAATCTTCCTAACCTGTTCATTTATCATTCTATATAAGAGATAAGATAAATGATTATAGACAAAATATTGGATAAAATTGCAGATCTAGATGAAAACTGCATGTGCTTTACTGAAATCTCAAGCAGAAATAAGGAAAACCTAACAATGTAGACTTTTGCCTTCTTATAGCAATTTAACTGTCTGTTAGAAAACTGACTTCAACAGTAAAACACAATCTTCTTTTTGAGGATATTGCTAATTCACGATACTTGCAGTTAAAGCTTTTTCTAAAGGATAAAGAAATAGAGAATCAGCGATTTTTTATATCAGATGACCTGAGAGTCATTGTCAAAGCCTGAAAATTAAATCTAGCAGTTCATTTAGCCTTTTCTGATTCATAGCAAATAGAAGCAAATTTAATTTGTACAAATGTTTTCTTTTTGCTTAACATTTAGAAACATCTGGGATCTGCAAATTATCCAGCGGTGCTCTATTACAATGATGACTCCTGAAATAAAATTTCCTAAGACTTAGGTTGTGTGTAAATTTAACATTCAAATAGGAATGTATCACTTGACCTTTGAAAAGCTAAAAAAAATATGGTTGTACAGGAGATCTGTTCCTAGATAGACTTGATATATGAAATTATGCAAAAAAAGTCCAAATTGTAGTTTTGCGAACATTTGTCTCTGTTAATGAAGTCTACGTGGAAACAGATGTGATAAAATATTTTTTAAAATTTACGTTGCTATCACCTACTCCTAGTAAAATAGATTCTACCATAGATTCTTAATTTACATTTGCAATTAATGGAATTAAAGTCAAAGATGAAACCAAAAGCATTAATTTTCTATGATTGAAAAGGTCAAAATTCCTAATATTTCATACTCTTATTCGTAGTCTTTGGGATAAAAGTCAATTTCTGTAATTTCAAGTGAAAACCAATACATCATCAATTTAATAAGAAAAAAAGAACAACTTATTGGGGGCAACACACACACACAGCAATTATCTCATTTTAAATCCTTGTATTTCCAAACTATAGAAAGCATTAAACAAAAATAATTTTGGTCAGTGGAGGCTGACAAGTCCCTATGAGATTTATTTCTCTTTCCACATTCATTTTTTGGCTCTACACATACCCTTTCAGCAGAGGTCATTCATCATGAAGGCTAAGATGCAAGTCCATGCAATTCTCAGCCACATGAGTAGAGTCCAGTTTGCCACACAAGTTTATTTTCTTTTTCTTTTTTTAGACTTTCCCCATTTCCCAGGCTGAAGTACAGTGGTGTGATTATAGCTCATAGCAGCCTCGAACTCCTGGCCTCAATTAACTTTCCCATCTCAGCCTCCTGCATAGCTGAAACTACAGAAGGGCACCACCACAGCTGGCTAATTATTTTTGTAGAGATAGGGGTCTGGCTATGTTGCCCAAGCCGGACTTGATTCTGGACTCAAGCAATTCTACTGTCTTGACCCCCCCAAATGCTGGGATGACAAGCATGAGACACCGTATCTGGTCAACACAAATTTCTAAGTCAATCTGGGTGCACAAGACTAGGCAAGATCCCCTGATGCTTGCTGTAGTTGGGAAAGAATGCTGAGTGCTAGTGATCACACAGAAATGTCCTCTAGAAATCATCACAGATTTCTTTTTGGCACAGTTTTCAACCACCTTGATTACTTCCATCACATGCAATTTGGTTTCAGGAGTGCTTGCAAAATAAAATTACAGAAAAAATCTCTAGTGTATGGAATGGTCACAAAATGCATATTCTAGTCTGTAGTAATATGTCTTTGGTTAATCACAACCTAACCAGAAATTTGTTTTCCCTTTAATTTTCCCTCCAACTCTTGTTGGAAATCTTTCTAAATGTATGAATGCGCTTTCCTTTCTTAGCAGATCTGAATTCAGACCAAAATTCAATTTTATCTTTGCCTCAGCTTATAATATGATGAATCTTTTCTGAACTCTCTTATAGCAGGGTTTCTTAAATCATACTCTTTCAGACTTCTTTGATTTGAATTAGGATGCTATGCCAAAAATTAAGGAGGTCTCATTCAAAGTTAAGACAAAATATAGGCAACAAATAGCATGTTTTCAAAATAAAAATCTATTCAATATATAGCACCAGCTACCTTTTATTGGTAGTAGGACATGGAAAAAGTGGAATGTAACCAAAAAATTTTACACTAGTTAAGCATGATATTGTAGTATTTCACAGTGTTCTCCAAAAAAATCCACAACTTCCACATATTTCATTACTCAACAAGATTGAAAATTAACAACTTTTAGTTAAGTGTAATCTGATTTTCCAAAATTAAAAACTAAAATAAGTGACCTGATGAAAGATTTTCTGATCTGTGAATTTATTTAAGTATTTGAAAAGCAACCAAACGAAATCACCCACTGCTCTCAGGACCCATTCCCAAATCATCATATATCCTGCTCCTGCAGATCAAGAGAGATTTGGGCCCACTTCTCTTTGGGGGGACTTCTGGTACATAAAAATTAAATAAATGTGGAAACAGGTGACAAAAACTGTGGTACTGTATTTGGAAAATGTATAGCTAACACACGTGTGTAGATGTCATTATGCTACTCAAATGTTAATTACAAGGTTTATTAAAAAAGTATTAATTCTTAGAGAAATCATTGACCATGAGGCCCAGAAACTAGAAACAGTTAAATCCTGTGATGTTGTTTTTTATTCAAACCTGAAGGTGTATCTCTGTGTCTGAAAGTCAGCCTGTTGCAGCAATTTGAATGGATTTAGAGTCTATAATACTCAGTGATCTATCACAGAAACAAAGATCTGAGTTCTACAGGTACTCACTCATAAGCGAACCCTGAACATTTATCATAATACTATAAAAAAGGATTGGCAGTACTGGGACACTGCCAGGGGAAGGGGCGGGGCACATAACATCAATAAGGGTATCCAATCTCAAACCAGGCGAAGCGGGGACCAAGGGGAGGCCCAAACTTTACGAGAACGATAATCACTTACGAACCTAATCCTGAATTGTAGATCATATCTTTAAAATAATAATAAGTCAACCCAGTGGGTCTTTCTAAAAGCGAAGCCCCAAACCCCTCACATCCACTTCCCCACCTATGCCCACCCATCACTCTCCCACATAAGCCTTAACTACAGCCTGTAATTAATTCCAGCACTTTAAGAGGCCAAGGCAAGTGGATTGCCTGAGCCGTGGGTTCAGACCAGCCTGGGCAATTTGACTAGACCTCCTCTCTACAATAAATCACAAAAATTAGCTGGCATGGTAGCACGTGCCTGCAGTTCGGGCTACTTGGAAGGCTGAGGCAGAAAGATCCCTGGAGCCAGGCAGGTCCTCATTTAACTCCTTATCTTAACTCAGGGCGTGGCACAGGGAAAAAGAAACCATGCAAGCTGTTTCTTTGACTAAGTGGTGATGCGACACGCGTGAGAACATCTCTCAGGCCCCTTTCAAAGACTTGAGACAACATTGCATGTGTACGCCCGAAGCAAGCTCTAGGAATTAAAAAGATCCTCTTGCATATTTAGGGGGCTCTTTGGGATGCTGACCCAACTCTTGCTCCTACTCCCGGGCACGACCTCCGTCCTTTTCATTTTTTGCAACTTCCCCCAGGTGGAGAGCATTCCGTGTTCCAAAGCCCGATTCAAACCCCGCATCTTCCAGGAAGTTCCTTCTGACTCTGCCTCTTGCTCCCCAATAGCACTCAGTTCACGATGCTAATTTTTTTTTTTTTTTTTTTTAGTCGGAGTCTCACTCTGTCGCCCAGGCTGGAGTGCAGTGGCCGCGCCCAGCCACCACAGCCTCGACCTGCTGGCCTCCGGCGATCCTTCCGCCTCAGCCTTCCAAGTAGCTGGAACTCCAGGCGTGCACTACCACGCCCCGCTAATTTTTTGGATTTTATTGTAGAGATGAGGTCTCGCCAAGTTGCCCAGGCGGGTCTCGAACCCGCGGGCTCCGGCAATCCACTCACCTCAGCCTCCCAAAGGCGCGGGACTACAGGCTTGAGCCACCGAGCCCGGCTCACGATGCTAATTTTTGCTGGTGACATTCTACTTTGCAAGTCTTTCTTCTTATCCTAACGTGAGGTCGAGGGCTGGGGGCAATACAGTAGGCACTCCATTAATAGTATGCCGACCCACACTGGACTCAACTCAAGCTCCGCCCTGGAACGCAGATGAAAAGCCACGATTGCCAGCACTACTGATTCCTAAGGGGATAATGACTCTCGGGTGGGACGACCCGGGGAACTACAAGTCCCGGCGGGCCATGCGGCTCCAGCCGGACTACAAGTCCCAGCGGCCTGAGCGGCCCCAGCGCCGGCTTTCCGGTCCCCGCCAGATCTCCCCGCAGAACAGAGTTCCCACCAACTTGCGGGTGACCTACAGGGAGGGTCAGGGAAACCCAAAGGGGCCGTGGCACATTTCACCTGGATGTGCACCGCACTTTTGATAAGCCCAGGCGGCGAAGGCAGGGCGAGCGACTCGGCACAGCCGAGACGAAATCCTCAACCGCCCGCACCCCTCCGCGGGGCACCGCCCACGCAGCGCCGGCGGGGCCGTGACGTCAGGGCACCCTCGGGGCATGCGCATTGCGAGCCCTCCGAGGGGCATGCGCATTGCGAGCCCTCCGCCAGGGAGACCCGGCTTGAGCGGAGCTTGAGGCTTCGGGAATCTTGGGGGACATGAGTGGGCGCCTTGCTCGGGAGCTTCGTGGCTCCACTGGAAGCAGCCGCACCTGTCACCCCTGCCCTCGCCTGTGCCTGCCCGCGGGACACACACAGCGGCCCGGGTCTGTTACGGCAGGTCACCCGGGCCGTCATGGTAAAGAAGAGCAGTGTCCCCAAAGGGTGAGTCTCGGCCGCGAGCTCCCGGCCGGGCCGGGCCCTGCAGTTGCAGCGGGTGTCCCCAGGGATGCGTTGGATCTGGCGCTCGGGTGGCGGCACCCTCGGGACCTGCCTCCTCTGTTCGGTCGCCTCTGCCGTGCCAGGGGGAGACTCGTGATTTGACTTCAGGGGATTCGAGTCTGGCATCCCAAAGGGCCCCCTAAATAGGCAAGAGGGTCTTTTTAATTCCTAGAGCTTGCTTCGGGCGTACACATGCAATGTTGTCTCAAGTCTTTGAAAAAAAGGGGCCTGAGAGATGTTCTCACTCGTGTGGCATCACCACTTAGTCAAAGCAGCAGCTTGCATGGTTTCTTTTTCCCTGTGCCACGCCCTGAGTTAAGATAAGGAGTTAAATGAGGACCTGCCTGGCTCCAGGGATCCTTCTGCCTCAGCCTTCCAAGTAGCCCGAACTGCAGGCACGTGCTACCACGCCAGCTAATTTTTGTGAGTTGTTGTAGAGAGGAGGTCTAGCCAAATTGCCCAGGCTGGTCTGACCCCATGGCTCAGGCAATCCACTTGCCTTGGCCTCTTAAAGTGCTGGAATTACAGGCTGAGCCACCAAGCCCAGCGGATGCTTAAGTACACCCAATTTCAGGAGTTTCTGTTATACAGTGATATGTGTGTGTGTAAATATATATATGAATATATATTTAGTGATGTATTAATATATATGCCTAAGTGTTATGAAGTATATAAATTCAAATAAAGATTTGACTAAATTCAGTTAGTGTAGGATTTGAGGTCTAATACTACAGCGTTTGTAGTTCAGAGGGGGGGGAAATTCCTAAATATTTTCAAGCTTAAAGAGTAGTTTGTTTTTTTGGGGGGGGGGAAATAGAGGGAAGCAGTATCAGTCTAGTAGATATCTCAAACTATTTAATAGCAGGCCAGCTCTCACTTTCCTAAGTATTGTGATTCAATCTTTTGTTTCTGGTTACTGTCATTTAAAGATCAGGAGAGCCAGGCTCGGTGGCTCAACCTGTAATCCCGCTCCTTTGGGAGGCTGAGGTGAGTGGATTGCCTGAGCCTGCAGGTTCGAGACCCACCTGGGCAGCGAGACCTCATCTCTACAATAAATCAAAAAATTAGCCGGTGTGGTAGCGCGCACCTGTAATTCTGGCTACTTGGAAGGCTGAGGCGGAAGGATCGCCGGAGCCCAGCAGGTCGAGGCTGCGGTGGCCGGGAGCGGCCACTGCACTCCAATCTGGGCGACAGTGAGACTCCAACACAAAAGAAAAGAAAAAAATTGCTGTAATCTGGCAAGATGATCATCACAAAGGAGGCTGAATATTTCATTTTAGGAGCATACAGATGAAAGAGAAAATTTTCCAGAAAAATGAACAATACACTGATAACAATTTTTTAAAGAAGTTAAATCATATAAGCAAGAAAAGTATATTCAGGATTTGTCTGTAGTGGGATTATTGCCAGTTGTTATCAAGATTTCCTTAGATTTCTCTGTGGAATTTAGCATTAAGTGCAGACGTCAGAAAGGACCTTCCACTACTTGGAAGGCTGAGACAGAAGGATCGCTGGAGCCCAGCAGGCGAGGCTGTGGTGCCGGGAACAGCCACTGCACTCCAGTCTGGATGACAGAGTGAGACTCCAACTCAAAAAAAATAAAAATAAAAAATAAAGATCAGGAGAGTTTATTTTAAAAATCTAGATTTCTTGAAAAGTCAGATGTAGAAAAACCAAGATCTGTTCATGGCAGGCAGTCCTATAAGACAGCAGTCAGTTGTAACTGATTTGCAACAGTTTTCTCTAGAGAAAGCCACTCTAGTTCTCTGGTCTTCAGTTAGTTCACCATCCCCTTCTAGCCTCTCCAGCACTGAGGCTTAGTGTCAGTTGCCTTGTAACATTGTATTATTTTCCCTAATTTAGGCATCTTTCACTTAGTATGTCAATCTGTCCGGCATTTGAGTTTGCATCTCCAGCTGTAAAGGTTAAGTAGCAGGGAGGACCTTTACTTCTGATACTGTTTCAGGAATAAAAATGTCATACACTAGCTGGGCTCGGTGGCTCAGCCTGTAATCCCAGCGCTTTGGGAGGCTGAGATGAGTGGATTGCCTGAGCCTGCGGATTCGAGACCCACCTGGGCAGGCGAGACCTCATCTCTACAATAAATCAAAAATTAGCTGGGTGTGGTAGCACGCGCCTGTAGTTCCAGCTACTTGGAAGGCTGAGGCAGAAGGATCGCCAGAGCCCAGCAGGTCGAGGCTGCGGTGGCTGGGAGCGGCCACTGCATTCCAGTCTGGGCGACAGAGTGAGACTCCAACTCAAAAAAAAAAAATGCCATACACATTCGTGACCAGCAAATTTTTCACTTTCCTAATACTGACAGCGGGTGGAAATTAAAAAAAAAAAAACAAAACTGAAGCTGATTGCCACAAACTTCTGTCGTTAAGCATAAGTGAAGTGGTCTTTTCTAAATCATCACCTTTTTCACAATACAGCTAAAAGTTGGGGACATATCCAGTATTTGCCTCAGACACCACTCTGACTAGCATTCTGTTCTTTGCATTTTTATTTGAATTATAAACCCAAAAAGATAGTCTTCCATGATGAGATAAATTAATGTCAGCGGCAACCAGGAACAAAATTTGGAATGATATAAATTCATGTCAGTGGTTGAGAATCAGTTAAGTTCATCCAGACAGTGCTGTGGAGGACTGTTTTGTCAGAAATTGTGGTAGCTTTCCATGATGTGAGCCTCAGAAGAGGAATCCATCTCAGATATCCCTGAATTCCCTTGACATGGTGAGCTGCAGTTTATTTCATTTGAACTGCCTGGTTGATTATAGTGTTCCCCATTCTAACCTTTCTCCTGGGATTATGGTGAAATATGAAAGTCTGTTGTAAACTGTAAAACCACTAAATAAATTTGTTGTAATAGCTCTAAGGCAGCAATTTTGTCATCCGAAATATAGATTTACTTTTCCCTCCCAATGACCCCTCTCCCCAAAGCGAAGGAAGGAAGGAAGGATGGAAGAGAAAAGAAAAAATAAGTATGGCCGCAGACAAGATATTCTGATTGGGGAAGATTTACAAAATAATACAAAAATGTTGACATGAGTTTTTTGAAGAAAGGGAGAATGACAAGTAATGAAAGAGAAAATAAAGAGAGAGGGTGACAAAGACCTTTGCTAAACCCTTTGCTTACAAACTTTGAGCACATCAGATATGAATTATAATTATTTCCCTTGGGAGTCATGGTCTGCTTTTATTTCATGAACTACAAGTTAATTTTTCATGAGTCTCTAAAGTTTTTAGAAATGTACTCTGGAGTCATGTCAATGTATTTGATTCAATTGGAATACTCTTTTATTAAGATTTCTATCTTATTTCATTTTTTTCCTCTGAGAAATTTGTCTCTGTCATCAAGCAATTCCTGCTGATCCAAATAAGATTCTGTTTATTGCTATATATGGATTCTAATAGGTATTATATATGTTGTAACAAAGTAACCACACTAAAGATTTTTACCCCTCATTGCATAACATTCATATCCAAAACGATTGGAATCCTCAATCTCATAATGCTGTGTCCCTCTGCCACTCCACTCATTTAACCATTTTTCAGAGCTTTTCTGTCACAAAACCAGATGATTTATCATGAGAAGGACAGCTGTAGCAGTGTTGGGATTGGAGGACAAAGTCCTTGCATCCTGAAGTTGGGAACAGAGTACTTTCAAATATGATTCTTTCTAGACCTGGGATGAATTCAAGCTGGGGTTTAATTCCCTAATGTAACTTCAGAACCTATTTGTATTATTCCCTTTTACATTTTTTAGTCATCTTGTATAAGCCTTTCATGCATTTTTAAGCCTTGGTTTTGTTTTCTGAATATACATATTAATGACAAAAGAGTATGAATATTAATAACTGAGATTCATTAATGGTCTGAGTTTCTTATAATTGTTTTTATTTTTTTAATAGTATGGTGACCAAAGCTAATAATGGTGTTTAACCTTAGTAACCAAAATAAAATCTTAGTGTCTCTGGCAGCTTACCACAATATTAGGAGAGTTTCATCTGAGATCATGAATCCCACCCTGTCTATAGTTTCTGTCATACTTTGTAGCCATCCAAATAATTTATCCTTTCTCATAGCCTCATTCCCGCATTTTGTGCATCTGCTAATTGTCTCACTATCAGCCTCCTTTTAGAGACTTTGAACTCTTTCTCTGGGCTCTTCATATGCAAACTCCTCTCACAGAATATTTCTCCTTGTTTTATTCAGAAACTGGCTTTCTCCTGAGGATACTTTCCCAGCAGTTCACCACAGTGAAAGTTGTGCCTCCCATACCCCAAGGCCTGGAGGTAGCATCTGTATTCTCCATCTCTGTATGGCCATTGCAAGGCCATTCCATTCCGCCCTTGTAAAACTTATCAAAACCTTTCTCCAGTTATACCTTTTACTTGTCCTCTTCACTGTTTTTTATCAGCTTCCTGATCACTCTGTCACAGTCATTAAGGAATTTAGCACCCAACTCTGTCTTTCTGACTCAGTTACTTCAAGATCCAGGGGAGACTAGAGTAGTCATGTGCATCACAGGTCCAGCCCCCCAGATTCCCTTAACTTGTTGCCATGACTATCTGAAGGACGTTAGCATCTTAGACTGTTCCATATTAAGACTCAAACTCTAGCATTCTCTTCTTGTCCTTCTGTTTCTTTCATCTTTCCCTCTCTCTTCTTTTTCTATACTTAATCCCTGACCTCATGAGGATTCTGTTCCTTGACTACTGTTTTGTCATTATCTGTCTCTACCTACATCAACTTTCTTCCTTGTCTAGCTACACTCCTTGATCCATTATTCATCCATATCACTATCAACAATTTCTTTGCCTTTTGTGTTTCTCCCACTTTTGTCCAGCATGCTTGCTGCTCTAGTTCAGTCTAGCCATTTGCTTTTTCAACACACACACACACACACACACACACACACACACACACACATATAAAGGTAATTAAGTTATATTAGTGAAAATCGCATAACCAGATTATTGCCATGATGATACAACATGGTCCGTAATGTAGCTCAGCCATTCTTTTCCTTTCCCACCCACAGCTACAGTTCTAACTTTTATTACTCCTTACCTTTAACCTTCTACTCCATTTTTGACCTTGTACTTTCAGCAGCTGGCTTGCTTTTTCAGAGGAGACAGATTCCCAGACATGAATATGGCGATACTGACCACAGTCTAACTTGACATCAGCAGATATCCTTCTCTCCTGTCTCAGATGAAGAGGTATTTTTTTATTGTTGTTTTTTCTATCCACAGCGGGTCTTACATGTGTCCTAGATCCCATTCATTCTGTCTCCTCTGGGTCTTTGTTTCATCATTTAACCTTTTCTTTTATCTTTAATATACCCTTTCCCCATCTCCCTTCACCAGCTTTGTCTCCTCTTTCCAACAAAACAAAAAGAAAAATCCTCCACTTGGAATATTCTCATATATCTTCTCTATCTCTTCTTCTTCATCCCCAAGCTTATGGAAAAATTAGTATCTTTTTTATCTCCCTTATTAATTCTTCTACTCACAGTGTTCTGGCTTCCACCACCTATTATGCCACCAACGACTGTCTGATTGCCAAACCCAGTTTAACTTCTTTGCCCTGTTTTTTGCATGTGGCTTGGTAGACCACTTTCCAGTGTTGAACTTCCCTGTTTCCTTGTTTTCTCTAACATTAGTTCCTGCTGTTCTTCTTCCACCTCTTACCATTTCAGATTTGCAATGCCACTTCCTCTGGCATATCTTTTCTATGATTTTTTAGTCATTTTTTTCTCCTTGGCATTTAAACATGTCAAAGTTTATCTTAAGAAAAACAAACATATCCTTTCATCTGCCTTCTCCCCAACCAATTGTTGCTGGCTAGGGGTTTGTCTTTGATTCTTTTCTCAATTCATTTTGTATTGTTCCCTCTGAGTAGTCTCCTAGCTTTAACCATCATCTGTGTGGAAATGACTTCCAAATCTATCTTTTTTAAAAAAAAAATTTTAATTTTAGAGTTGTGAAGATTCTAGCAAACTGTATCAAATGACACATCTTAAAAATCATCCACTGTAACCAAGTAGGCTTCATCCCAAGGATGCAGGTCTGGTTCAACATCGCAAGACCATAAATGTAATTAAATACATCAACATATGTAAAAACAAGAAACACGTGATGATATCATTAGAATCAGAAAAAGGTTTTGATAAAACCCAGCATCCCTTCTTGATTAAAAAACAAAACAAAACAAAACAAACCTTCAAACACTCAGGTATAGAAGGAACATACCTCAAAATAGTAAGTGTCATCTACGATAAACCCACAGCAGGCATATTGCTAAATGAATAGAAACTGGAAACATTTCCCCTAAAAACTGGAACAAGACGAGGCTACCCACTCTCACCCTTCTTGTTCAACATTGTGTTGGAAGTCCTAGTTAGAGCAATTAGACAAGAGAAGGAAATAGGGATATCCAAATAGGAAAAGAGGAAGTTAAGTTATCCCTCTTTGCCAACGATACGATCCTATAATTTGAAAACCCAAGAGAATCTGTCAGAAACCTGCTTGCACTGATAAAGGACTTTGGCAAAGTCTTAGGATACAAAATAAATGTGCAAAAGACAGTTGCATTCTTATATACCAGCAGCAAGCAGCAGAGAACCAAATAAAAAGCACAATCCCATTCACGAAAACCACACACACAAAAAATGAAATACCTGGCATCTTCCTAACCCAGAGAAGTGAAAGACCTTTACAATGAGAACTACAAAACACTGCTCAAAGAAATCTAAGAAGACACAAACAAATGGAAAACTATTCCATGTTTATGAATAGGAAGAAATAACATTGTTAAGATGTCCATCCTGATGGGCTCAGAAGGCCAAGGTGAAGGGATTGCCTGAGCCCACAGGTTCAAGACCAGCCTGGGCAATTGACAAGACCTTGGCTCTACAAAAAATCAAAAAAATTAGCTGGGCATGGTAGCACGTGCCTGTAGTTCTGGCTACTTGATAAGCTGAGGTGGAAGGATCACCTGAACCCAGCTGATTGATGCTGGGGTAGCCCTGAGGGTGCCACTACACTCCAGCCTGGGTGATGGAGTGAGACTCCAACTCAAAAACTAAAAAAAGTCCATCCTACCAAAGACAATCTACAGATTCAATGCAATATCTATTAAATTACCAATACCATTCTTCTCAGACTTGGAAGTGACAATACAGAAATTCATATGGAAACATAAACAACCATGAATAGCCAGAACAATCCTTAGCAAAAGAAGCAGGGCAGGGGTATCACACTTCTAGACTTCAAACTTTGCTATAAGGCTACAATAATCAACACAGCCTGTTATCGGTACAAGAACAGGCATGGAGACCAATGAAACAGGATAGAGATTCTGGAAGCAAAACCTTAATTCCTCAACCAACTCATCTTCAACGAAACCTCCAACAACAACCACTGGGGAGAGGAGAACCTATTCAGTAAATGGTGCTGGGAAAACTGGCTGACCACATGCAGAAGATTGAAAT